>NC_056739.1:1316276352-1316366352 GCF_019279795.1 Protopterus annectens
CAAAGTTACAAGAGCAGTCAAATCAGTTATTGACAAAATCTCCTGTACATCTTGTTGCACCCTTTAAACAAAAGTGGAATAAAGCACTGTATAGCACAAAACAAATAAGAACAAGGACGAGGTTCACGGTGAACTGATAAAATAATTTAATAAACGTCTAAAAGACAAACAAAATGAGGTGAGAAAGTTTGAACAACATATACAAACATTTTTTTCAGCAGTGTATAAAAGCTTTACAGTCAGCAAAACAGGTTACTAAGAAATATCAGACAGTCCATGCAAAATTACAAGATCAAAAGAATCTGGTTAGTAAAAAGTTAAAGAAATGGATTCCAGACTTTAAACAGCAGTTAGCTATGCTGACAGAAAATAATTTACGGAATTGTATTCTACATTTAGAAAATGGTTAGCATACACAGCAGGATCTAATATATGGACAAATGCCTTACTTACCAGGGAAGTAAATATTGTGGGAAGAAATAGCCAGGGAATTGTTATGGCTAGGCTTGTATAGGCCCTAGGGCTGAAAGCCTAGTACTAACCTATGAGCCTATGAACCTATTAAATACTTTTAATTGTTTATTGCCAAATGTTTTAAAGCTTTCATTCAGTTAAATCAAAATGCTTCTAAATCAGACAGTAAAGTAAGGTGTATAACTGCCTTTCTTATAATATACACACAGAGACAGCCTCTCATAGCTAACTATTTAAATAACAGAACAGTTCTAGTGCATAGAAATCAAATAAGAGTCGTTAAAAACAGTTAAGACATAAAGTCACAAAAGTGACATGCATGTATTTTATTTTCACCTAAAGTGCATCTGTTTAAAATGCACAAGAATAAAAGGCAAACAGCAAATGTAAATAATGTAAATATATCTGTTTTAAGCATGTGTTAGTTAAACCAATATCTGTTTTGTTTTTTACAATTTTTTGTAATTAAATAATAGCACCAAAAATAGCAGAGACTCCAGCAAAAATAGTGTTTAAAGGCAATGTTAGTAACATAAGGTTGTACTGGGCAAATGATATTACAAATAGAATTCAAGACAATTTCTCTTGTCCTGAGGGGTAAGCATGTCATATTGGAGATATTTCCTTAGACCAGAATAACACAGTCTGGGTAACAGCCAGAGGGCAGACATGCATTCAACTCTTACAGCATAAAGCAAATATATCTTTACAAAATAATACTGCATACCACAGAGGGAAAGGGCACTCTTTTAATTTTACACCAACTGTGTAAACAGTACTGTAGAAGGGACTAAAATAAAGGTACAAGAGGGAAACACACTGGTTTGTATTCATGATTTAGTAATCATTAAAAGACAACCTTGTCTTTTTGTTATCAGAACTTTTAATAATAATACCACAGCCAAGTTTGATAAAGTAATCAGGGTGTCATCAATATGTATGGCAGTGGGGCAAAGCTGATAAAAACAGTACTACATTTTAATATCTATTTCCCTCCTGACATTACTTCTTTGTAGAAGACAGAGAGCTTGGTGCGATACTTTGTTGGGGGAATAGGGACAGGCCTATGTACATTAAATTTAATTGACATAAAAATACTGGCAAAAAGATTAAAACTGACAGGACAGGATATCTCACAAATAGTACATTTACAGGCACAATGGTTACCCACTATATGAGCATCACAAAAAGAGCATTTTGACTTTAAAAAGAAATTTCTGCAATGTTTTAGTAAATGTTTAATTAGCAGGCTTCAGTTTGATATTAATGTTACTAAGTTTGTAAACTGGACTAAGTGTACATTACAGTTCATGTATATACAAATGCAAAAAAATGTTGTGCAAGCGAAACTGATAGTAAGTAATAAATATGCCTGGTGTATGCTATACAACAGATGGTTTAATATGTAAACAACATTCTTCAGTGTATAAACCATGTTTTCTATAACATTCTGTAAATCTGTGTAAATAGACAATTTTGCTGTCACATTTTAAACTCTTTATAGAAATTGCTCCTCAGTTCATTTGTATGTATAGTAACAATTCAAAGCTTAACATTTATGACACATATGTATTTATTCCAGGAAACAAGGCTGCAATGCCTTTGCAATAAAATCCACAGACATTGTCAATGATTAATGTAGGATTTTCATTAATATCATCACATAAGGTCATAAATAAAAACAAATAGTTAATTCAGCAAGCACAAAATACCTATGTTTCCTAATGTGTTTTTGATAAATCATAATGAAAATTATGACCTGACCAAATAATATACATCAATGTAAACTGTTTTGTGTGTTTTAAAACAAAAAAGGAGAACTGTTAGATATATAATTGTGTGTGTGTGTGTGTGTGTGTGTGTGTGTGTGTGTGTGTGTGTGTGCATATATTTAGACATTTATAACAGTGCATATATACTTCTGTTTATTAGAATATATATGCAGTAAAATATAACAGTGCATGCACACTTCTGTTTGCTAGAATATATGTAGGAAAATATAGTCACTTAGATGCATGTACATTTCTGTTTGCTAGCACATATACATTAAAGGGTTAAACTTCTCTTAGCTGAATGGCATCCAACTGAATGTATTACAGAATGTCCGGTACTTGGTACAAGCAGATAAGAGACCAGGTCTAGGGAGTATGGGAACATTCACAATAGAAAAGACTCCCTAAAAGTTTGTTCACTGTGAAAAAGAACACAAAGTAGCTTAACAACAGGCTGCATGGCATCAGAAGAATTCCAAAGGTATTAACAACAACAGGCTGTTTCATGGACAAGATCCGAATGGTACAAAAAATATATAAAGGACATTAAAAGTGTATGATGTTAGATCTGGTACACTGGAGAAGATTTTCCATGCTGCCTAAAAAGTTTAACATTAAACATTAAAACCTGTAAACTGTGACACTACTATGGGTGTCATCTGCTACATAGACAAGTTATTTTAGTTATTTTAGTAGTAACTGCATAAAAGTTAATATATAGTGCTGAAAACGTTAATAGTCTGGAAAGTTCAGTGCATTAATTAGACTTTGGTTTCAACAAGCAGCTGCAAGCATGCACCAGCAGCACAAACATCTGCATTTAATTTTTCAAGAAACAGCTGATGTAGGCATTTCCATGCACAGAGCCCCACTTTGGAGCTGAGATGATTCTGTGCAGTGTATTTAACAGCTTGGATACCAAGATATCAGAGATCTCCCTCCTCACTTCCTCAGAGTAAACGATGGTCTGATGAAGTGACTTATGGTCATGAAAGCTCTAACCTTGTCGTTATTGTTTGATTAAATATAATTTTTTTATACAGCTGCTATGGTTGATTTACTTTTTTCTTTCAGTATGTTTTATTTTAAGTATATATTGACCTTTATTCACTGTGATATCTTTTTATCATACATTTGTATGTATATTTAATATCAAACAATTGGTCCCTCAGAATTGCAAGTAAGATATGAAACCCTTGTTGCCCTTCCACCTGGGTGGGAGACCTTACTCTGAAAGGAACCCCAAAATAATTTCTTATTGTTAGTTGGTGATTCTCACCCTGACATACTATTTTATACTTTTTTGACTGATAAAAGATATCATATAACAGATGGTCTTATTGTGCAATAATGTTATTAAAAGCTTTTAAGATTACTATAAGAGACAAAAAAATATTTCTAAATCCTGGTAAAAGCATGGAAAATACTGAATGCAGCATGAACATACTTTAGGCTTAATTCTAGATCTGTGATGCTAACATAGGCGACAGTATTACCTGTACTGTGTGTGTGGCTTTAAGTTCTTGTTTGAAACTTGAATAGGACCATACTATCACACATCTCAAACTTTTTTTGCCTCATAGTTTTGGCCTGTTGCTTATAATTTTTGTGGTTTTCTGGCAAATCACTGAGGACTGAAGTCTCTAAATAATGACACACATTTGAATGTCAGACTTCATATCCCTCAAAAATGTATGCTAATATAAATCTTATTATTCTAGCAAACTTCTAACTTTATAAAAGCATATTTAAAATCTGTCCTTATTTTGGGACCTTTGTCATCCCATTATTTTAGGCTTTGTCCAGATTTTGAGATGCATGCATACTAATCTTTGCTAATATCTTTGATTTTATTAAGAGCATATGAAGGTTATCTCCACTACCCTTTATCTTAGTAAAAAGATCAAGTTATTGTTTTTCTAGTCTTTTAGTCATTACTAACTACTCGTGTGATGTGATATGATCATGTGATGTAAATAGATTGATTATTTATCTTTATTTGCATAGAATGCAATTTTAAGTT
Organism: Protopterus annectens; assembly: GCF_019279795.1. Classification (NCBI taxonomy): domain Eukaryota; kingdom Metazoa; phylum Chordata; order Ceratodontiformes; family Protopteridae; genus Protopterus; species Protopterus annectens. The sequence goes on from NC_056739.1 coordinate 1,316,280,622, forward strand.
AAATTGTATGAGACTTAATAATGTGTTATTTAAAAGACTGGTCATTTTTTGATCACTGTAATGCTTTAGAAAAATTGATAGGTTTTATTGTTTCATTTGGATTAGGGAGGCTTTGAAAACATTATGCTTATGAGACCTAGAACTCTAGTTTCTTCTAAATAGGGCACCTAGATATGGCCTACTGACCTGCAAGGAAACATTGCAAAAGAGAGGAGAGAAGGGACCTTAGTAACTGCCATCCATAATTTCATACTAAACATTATTGTGTTTCTCTTGCTCAGAAGCACCACCCAATAACATTTCTGTAATGTTTGAAGCACGGATTCAGGTGGCAACAATTTTACTTTGGAATTTCTGTGATTTCAAACTGGCATGGGGATAAAGCTTATTTTTTTTTCTTTTTGTAGTACCACATCTCCACAAGAAGCAGCTGGGTATGGCACACAAAATGTCACTTTATGCATCATTTAGAAGCCATCTTTACACATTTTTGAATCATATGGTTAGCAGCATTTCATAGACAGTCCTTTAAGCATGACATTTCTTGTTTTGCTATTTTCAGAACACTTTTTGTTGGTGTTTCATCATGATTTTATTCAGTGCTGAGATACACATCATGGAAGGTATAACTTATCGTTTGCTCAAGCTCCCCATTATAGTCATGGCAGCATGCAACAGGATAATTGGATTTTGATTGATATAGCAGTCTTATTTGTTTCAGTGTTGGGTAGGTTAATGAGAGTTCGCATGTTATTACTTATAGCAGTCCTTTCCATTATGTCATTAGTCTTTATTACTTACACATTTTCTTTAAACTAGTCATTATTGCATCCATAGGTTCATAGGTGTGTACTAGGCTAATGACTACAAGGGCCTTTTTTAAGTCTAACTATGTATCGCAAATCTCTGACAAGTTCTGGTACCCTTGACAAGTGTAAGCAGGGGCCTGGGAGATGAAACATTTATAGGCTTCTTATGTGCATTAGAAGTGCCAAACCAGGGATGAATTTTCATATCAAATTGCCAAGTTACACTTGAACTGGATTAAGAAGGAACTCTGCTTCACATGGATGGGGAGCCAATTCCAGAGAAGGGGTAGTCGCCGGGACACATACTTGTCTCTCCAGCAGATCCTATTAATATCACATGCAAGACTTAAGTATTTAGAACAGGTAATTCTGGTGCTGAATACAGGATGTCCATCAGGATGGGTTTTGATAATGCCTTGTATGCCAACAGTTTGTAGGAGACAAAATACAGGGATAGGGCTTTGAAGCGGTCTGCATAGGACATGTTACTTATGCCCTGAATTCTTTTAGTGAAGCACCTCTGTGGACATTCTAACTGTTGGATGTGTCTGGTTAGGTACATATCAAAGAGGGCATTGTACTCAATGATAGGTCTGATGAATGCCGAATACAGTGGCACAATGACTTCCTTGGATCTAGATGCCATACCTTTGTTTATACGTTACACAACATAGAATGGTTTCCTCACTACTGTAGACATATGATGGTCAAAGGCTAGATTACTGTCTATGTGTGTCTCCAAGTCCCAGACTACTGTGTCAATGCTTAGGGCGTGTTGTCAATATGACAGTTATCAAGAGGGGAATTCCAGTAACACAACCTGAAATATAGAAAGTAAATTAGGCAAGGATTTATCTGCAACTTTAACTAAACCCTATTGTCATTATCAGAACTATCCCACATGCTTTAATCTACCATGTTAGACTCTTTTAAAACTTTATAGCAGATATATGAAGGTGCAATCTGAAATTTCACCTGCTGTGTTATTGATGACTGGCTCTTCAGCAGCTATGTTTGTTAAATGTGCATACTCGTTAAGTATCTTCAGTTACCAACAGTCTGCACTCAGGTGATCTCATTACTGTACAGTGACTGGGTTCTCTATATAGAATGGAACTTTCCTGATTTCTGTATAGCAATGAATATATGTATTAGATGGGATTGATGTGTGTTTTATTGTGTAGATTGGGATTTAAATGTACAGAGTTTGTTACTGACTTCTCTTTTTTGAGTGAGAGTTTGAGGTCAACTGTTTAGTGGAGTTAGGGGTCATAGTGTTTGGGGTAGTATATGACTGAGTATGCTTACAGAGTAGTGGTAGTGCCTGGTACACAGAGGGTTCAACTTCTTGGTGTTTATAGGGACAGGAGTGTTTGGTATTGTGAGTGCTCGAATGGGTGCAAGTTGTGATAGAAGTACTTGGTATATGTATAGATTTGTGGTGATGAATGTGTTGCAGTGAGTGTCTGGGTGCTTTGTATAAGTATGAATTTGGTGGAATGGTTTAGAGTGTGGTGATGCTTTATGTGTTTCATGGTAAGAGGGTTGAGCATGTGTATGTGTATAGGAATGCTTGGGGCTCAACATGTGAAAGGTCTGTAAGGTGAGTGTTTGTATTAGTAAGGTGTTTGTACAACTCTGTATCCTGAATGACACTTAATCCAAGGCAAGTTTGATCTTGGAGTTTGGTTTTATAAGTTTTGGTGTAGGAGATGTCAGCAGTTTGTATCCAGTGCTAGAAGTATGTGTGCAGGATATGCTTGTGGATTTTACGCTGAATTTGTACATCAAGTGTATATGTGTGCGTGTCTTTGTGAATATGTCTATGTGTTAGATAGGATGTTCTATTAATTGGGAGACTAGTTAACCACTGAGTTAGCCATGTGGCTTTTTTTTTTTTTACTAACTGGTCATTATCCAGTTTGCTCACAGTATCTTAGACCCATCAGGTATGATAAAAGTTTGAGAGACATATTGTAATCTCTTCCTGCAACAATTATCTAAAATCCATAATCTCCCATTTCCTGTTTGATGTTTTCAGGTCAGAGTGAGTTGATGTCCACCTTTTGTTAAACAAATTAGACTTAAATCACTATTTATGAGATCTTATTATCTTACTGCTTGTAAGAGTAAGATAAAAAAAAATGTTTTCTTCCCCACCTTCTGTAGATCACTGTGCATGTTGTACTTTACTAGCCACCGTAGGACTCAGCACATGCATATATAACACGGAGCATGTGTAAGAGCAGTGCCATTTTGTACAGTCAACCAGAGTGAATGCAGTCATGAATGGAGATGCATATGAGAGTATGTTTGAAGTAATAAGTGAATCAGTTAGCTTAAATACAAGTTCTAGTTACAGTTCCTGACAATGTTTATATACAGTAAATTTCTTGAACCCATACATCGCTTCATTGTCTCTTTTGAATGCATGAGACAAGCGACATGGTATCAGAAGTGGCATGTCTAAAATGACATGGTGCCAGAATGGGATCTGAAGTTGAAGCAACACACAAGTCATGAAGCTCATGCTTAGAAGTGGAGGAATATACCGCAATGAACTCACAAACAGGTCAGTGGTTAGTCAAAGGTACTTAATCTTGTTTAAATGATTTTTCAGTAACCGAATGCTTGTCAAAACATTCAAAATGTTTGAAATGATTACCGAGATAAACAAAATGTCTGAAATTGTGACAGACTGATAAAAGTAATGTAAATAAACACAAAAGTGTTCAAAATAATTCCTGAAAAGTTAAAATGTACAAAAGGGCTAAAATCACTTTTCTTCGCAATGTACTACTTTTCCGCATTCATTAAAGCTATTCAAAGTGTCCAAAGTTTCTGGAATGCTTGCAGAGGCAGAGTAAAGTCTTTTCAAAGAGATTGTTGTACATTCAAACATAATTACAAGTACTTGGTCTATGCCTGTGTTTAAATGTATTTTGTTGTTATGGCACAGGGATTTCGCAGACCTGAACCGCTGGTGTGTGATAACAATATTGCTGAGAATTGGAGGGTGTTTGAGCAAGAATATGATATTTTCATACAAGCTGCTTTGTCTTATAAAGACGCACATACAAAGGCATTCATACTTCTTAATTTAGCAGGCTCAGAAATCATTGAGTTGGAGTGCTCATTTGTGTATGTAACTGCTGTGTATGCACGGGAGAGGGAACCGCCATACTGTGATACAGGCTGAAACACGGAAAAACTCGTGCTGAAAAGGTAAATTTAGAGAAATGTGTAACCCTCAAATGAACATTACAATGGAAAGACACATATTTTACACAATAAATCAAAAGCCTGGTGAAACTATAGCAGCATATATTACTAACTTGAGAAATAAAGCTAAAACGTGCAGATTTGGTGTTTTGCAAGATGAGTTAATAAAAGACAAACTTGTGTGCGGTATTAACAATGAAGCAGTGAGAAATATTTTGCTTCAGGATAGTGATTCAACATTGAGCAAAGCCATAGAGATTTATCAAATATATGAGCTTACAGAAAAGAACACAAACATGTTTGCAATATGTAATAGTGTGAATGTTGAGAGTGTGCATAAAACTAAGATGAAACAGAAGCATAAATCAGAAAGGTACATGGCTGCTTCCAACTCTAATACCAACTATAAACTAATGAAGTTAGCCATAGTACCAAACTTTATTGCTATTTGTCATAATTGTGGTGGAAACCATGAACCTAAACAAGAAAAGTGCTTAGCTTTTGGTCAGCAATGTCACAGATGTAAAAAGTGGAGTCATTTCAAAGGGCTCTGCCGGTCCAAAGTGTCACAAACATTTGTTAAAAGAGAGCATCCAAATAAGCAAGTAGATAAGTTAGAAAGCAATGATCAAACTTTCTGTGTTGATGATGTCTCTGTGATCAATGAAACTGTTAATACTGTAGATTATCTGCTGGCAGCCAAGGGACAGCCATGACTTGCAGTTTTACATAGTCAAAAGACACATGCAGTCACTGTTAGGCCTCAAAGATAGTTTCAGAATGGGACTTCATTTCATTTAATGAGAAATTCCACCATATAAATATGAACAACCAAGATAGTTTTACACAGAACATTTTTGTGAATATGCTGATATTTTCAAAGACGAGCTTGGTAAACTACCAGTCACATATTCCATGAATTTAAACCATGAAGTAATCCAAGTTGTAAGACCAGCCAGGAAGGTTCCAGTAGCAATGCAGAGCAAAGTGAAAACAGCACTAGACAAAATGGTGAATTTAGGTATGATAACTTCAGTTAAAGAACCAACTGAATGGGTATGTGCAATGGTCGTAACTCATAAGAAAAGCTCAGATGATATTCAAATATTTATTGATCCCAAAAGCTTAAACAAAGAGCTTAAACGTCTTCATCCTCTGATGCGCATAGTAGAAGAAATAGCAGCTATTATGCCAAGTGCCACTATTTTTTCAGTCTTAGAATCAAAAAGTTCATTTTGGCAAATTTTGCTGGATCACAAATCTTCATTGTTAACTACTGTGAATACACCATTTGGTAGATACAGATTCTTGAGAATGCTATTTGTGATAAATTCTGCTACTGAAGTAGTTCAATGTGCGATGGAACAAATTTTTTTCAGGTTATATATGTGCTATCATAGTAGACAACATTACTGTAGGGGGTAATGGTGAAGGCGAACATGATAGAAACCTTAAGAAAGTTCTAGACCGTGCATGTGAAGTCAGTCATAAACTGAATCCTAAAAATGTAAATTCAAGCTGAGAGAAGTTACTTATGCGGGTCATTTGTTCACTAGTTCTGGCTTATAACCAGATCCATCTAAGCAAGCTACAATTCTTGAGATGCTAGCTCCATACAGTGTCACATCTTTGCAATGTTCTCTAGGTATGATCAACTATTTAGGAAAGGATCTGAAGGAACTTTCAGCATCATTACATGAGTTGACATGCAAAACTGTAAATTGGTCCTGGTTGGAAAAACACCAAAGAGCATTTGATATTCTGAAACAGAAAATTGCCAGTCCTCGCACATTGAAATATTATGATGTTTACAAACCTGTAACTCTTTCATGTGATGCTTCTAAGTATGGTCTTGGTGCAAAATGTATTCAAGAAGTCATAACAGTAGCTTATGTGTCCACAACTTAAACCGAAACTGAGATGCAGTATGCACAAATAGAAAAAGAACTTTTTGCACTAGTGTTCTCATGTTTGAAGTTTCATGATTATATTTATGGCAAACCTATTCAAATAGAGACTGACCACCAGCCTCTAGTGACTATTCTGAAAAAGCCAGTGCATTCAGTCCCCAGGACATTTGCAACACATGATGTTAAAATTGCAAAAGTACAATTTCAATATTATCTATACTAAAGCCAAATATCTCTACCTTGCTGATGCTTTGTCAAGAGTGCCTAGACAAATGACAGAACAGCATGACAATGAGAAAGCAGATATGGAAGTCATGGAAGTCAGAAATTTTTCCTCATCAAGTCTTGATGAACTTAAAAATCACATGGCTTTAGACCCTGTTCTTCAGAAGCTGAACCATTTTATCAGTCAAGGCCAGTATTGCAAACTAGTCTACCACTTCATTTACAGAAGTATTTTCCTTACACAGACAAGCTCATAATGGAAGATGGAATCATCATGAAAGGTCTTAAAGTGATAATTCCTTCAGCATTATAACAGGAATATATCCAGATTTTACTTTGTTGTCACCCAGGTACAGATTTAACCAAAAGAAAGGCAAGAGACATCGTATTTTGGTCTTCTATGTCAAAAGATATAGAGAATGAAACTCTAGCATGTTTGATTTGCAATAATACTAAATTGCATGAACAAAAAGAACCACTTCAGCTAAACCAGATTCCTGAATTGCCATGGTTGACTGTTGCTACTGATATTTTCAAATGGAATGGTCAACATTATTTAGTATTAGTAGACTCTTACGCAAATTGGTTTAAAACTGATCTTTTTCCTGACAATGTCTAGCACTGTCATCACAAATTTGAAGAGGCATTGTTCTGTCCATGGTAGACCGCACAAAGTAATTCCTGACAATGGTACACAGTTTACCAGTCAGCAATTTAACAAATTTGCTGAGTCTTGGAACTTTGTCCATGTTACTAGTAGCCCTGAGTACCCACAGTCTACTGGATTAGCTGAGCATGCAGTTCAAAGTGCAAAACATTTGTTTGAGAAATCCAAGAGAGATGGTACCGATGTCCGATGTTTTTCTTATCCTACACAATCTCAGAAACATTTCCCGAGATAACTTACTTGGTTCACCTGCTCAGAGATTAATGTCTAGACAGACAAGACCAACCTTGCCGATCAGTAAACAACTCTTGATTCCAAATGCTAAGAACAACAGAGTGGTCAAGACTCAACTTTTGAAAAAAACACCAGTCATAAAAGTTGTACTATGATAAATCTAGTAAACCTCTTAGACCATTGTGACAAGGATAGACCATAAGGATGCAAACATCTAAAGGATATGACTGAGTGGGTATTATCAAAAATATTCATGAAGAACCAAAATTGTGTATCATTCAGTCGGAAGGAACGGAATTCAGATGTAACCGAAGACGTATATTACCTATCAGCGAACCTATGGCACAGCAGATTACCTGTGCCAATGACTCTAGTCCTAAGAATGTATCCACACTTGTTCCTGTTCCAATTTCAGAGGATGGCGTACTTTCTGTGTCTTCTACTCCTGTAAATAGCTCAGAATTGTCTTCAAATGTTCCCGTATCAAACAGTTCCCCAAGGAAAGTTTCTCCTGTGAATTCTTAACAGAACTTCTACGTATCCAGAGCTGGGAGAGTTTGTAGGCCGAATTCAAAATATTTGACACCTTGGACTTGAGATTGGTGTGTTGTTGAAATGTCATTGATATGCTAATCACGGGGAAATTTTTTTCTTTCATTAAGAGGGAGGATGTAGATCACTGTGCATGTTGTACTTTAGCAACTACCGTAGCCCTTAGCTCATGCATATATAAGACTGAGCAAGTGCAAGAGCAGAGCCATTTTGTGCAGTCAGCCAGAGTGAATGCAGTCATGAATTGAGATGCACATGAGAGTGTGATAAATAATGAGTGAATCAGTTAGCTCAAGTACAAGTTCTAATTACAGATGCTGACAATGTTTATGTACAATAAATATCTTGAAGCCATACACTGCTTCATCTCCTCTTTTGAATGCATGAGACATGCGGCACCTTCTATCCTTAAAACCCAGATGTGCCTTTTGGCAAGGCGAACAATTTTTCACTTGAGACTCAGCATTGAGAATTTATTTTGCTATGGAAGCTTACTAGTTTATGCAGTTCTTAGATAGCAGGTAAATCATTTTTTTGGCTACTAAGACTATTAAATTAGTGTCCAAAGTTGTCTTGTCTTTTACACTCCCTACAACCCCCACTGGACAGAACTGACCGCAGGGAAAACCACAATCTAAACATCTTATTATGCAAAGTTATCACATTTGCAAGTTTGCAAGACTTTTTTTTTTTTTCATTTTTGATTTAGGAGAAAAATGCTGCATGGATGACTGTCCTGTAATAAATCAAACAGCTGTGAAATTTTATTTCATCATTTAGGGTAATACTATTAGCAGTAACCTTAAGAAATGTACTATCACAATGTCATTTGATGCCGGAAATTTGGAAAATTGCCCTGCAATCAATTTATTGTGACCATGCTTAAGGTAGAACTTTCTTTAATAGTGGTAGATCTTACCATTTCAACAGTCTTGACAAATTGTACATTTGTCAGAGTTTCATAGATATTTACTAGGCTATTGATCTGTGAAGATCTTAACAAACCTAGCATTACATTTTCATGATAGCTTTTAGTTGTTATATTTTACACACAAATAACATGGAGATGGGCTCAACAAATATATTCAAATATATTTTCATGTTTTCCCCTATTTATGAGGGACAGGGGATGGTACACTGGAGGTGAATTTGCAGTTACCCATCTATTCATCCAACTTACATTTTAGTAGAGTAACAGAAGTACTTTGCTTTATTTGAAGTGAAAAACAGTTCCATGGAAGACATATTCTCCATGATACAAACCTTCTTTTGCAACCTAATTGCTCCATAGTTTGTATTATGATCTGTCCAGTGAAAATATGCATTTATACTTAACTTAAAGTTGCTTTCTTTTACTATTCAGTTCTTTCTTGTTTTATAAGATGAGTATAACTAGATTTATGTTTAGCTCACAAAGCTGTAATTTTTAGGGTACATACAGGAACATTTGCTGACCATTTGGAAATGCTGTTTTACCTTTGAGTTTAATATCTGAAATTTCACATTACAGTGCTCTGTTTCTTGTGGGAAAGGAATAAGAATGCGGTTTGTATCCTGTGTGACTAAGGAAGGAAAACAAATAGAAGATTTATACTGTAGCCACCTGACTAAACCAGATGTGCAAAGAAAATGCAGAGGTGGGCGCTGCCCTAAATGGAACACTGAAGACTGGGGGCAGGTATGATATATACCTCATGTTGTTTTATCTGTTCTAATGGACTTCTCAGTATGCTTTCCTTTTTTGAAGCTGTACACATTTCATATGTTTTTCCAGGAACCTCCATGTTTTTGCTGTAGGCTAATTATCCCTGGTCTTGCATATATTACAGTAACTGTTCACATTTTGGACAGTCTGACTTTTAAAGATAAAATTTATTTAATCTAGTATGGATGAAAATGTGTAGTCTGTTAAACTATTTATATTTAAAACATGAATGTTTATGTAAAAAGATAGGTTTCACGAGTCACTTATAAAAGTATAAACTTGCATTCAGTTTTGTAACAATCGTTTAGATTTTCTACAGGTCGTAGACAGGTATAAAATGTTTGTAGTTCATGGACATGTATAAAATAAATGAAAATGTAAAATACAGTGTATACAATATACATTCCAATCTTGAATCAGAAAAATTAAAATGAGAATTTACAATCTGAAAACATTTAATTATAATGCTGTGCCAGATTCAAATATAATATAAAAATAAATAATGAGTGCCAGATAAATTGCATGTGACAGTGATGAAGGACACAGCTGAAAAATTGCAGGAAAATGAACATTGTACCGTCTAATACTGCAGAAATGGCTCAGATATAGAGTGGAGGGAGTCAACGCAGCAAATCAACCCAGTTCAGTTAATGATTCCGGTCAAGGCAGAGCTTTTTTTGTCTAAACGATAAGGATCTCCTCAAAAACATTTAGGAGATATGCTATGTGGAACTGATGACAATGGTCCATCTTACATACCCCACTCTGCCCGAGTCTAGAAAGCCTGGATTTTACTGTCTTCAGTATCCAGCCAACAAGACCATGTCAACTATTTGATTGGAATACAGTAGGCATCAACAATCATTCCCATCAAGGATTCCAGATTCATTTGGTGCACATGGGAAAATATGCTCTCAACCCTGTGATATCAAACCATTCTTGTCCAGTAAGGCATGAGTCAATCATGGAGGCTGATATTCACATAGCCATAAGGGTATCTTTATTCTACAGGCCATAACCCCATGCCTTGCTGGCTGATATGAGTGGCCTCGTCAGTGTGAGGGTATATTATGCCTTAGGAGTAACTGTTTGGTTAACCAAATCCACATCTCCATTTGTAAAATTTTTACCTGTTTGTGGCCACTGGATCACCATCCCATCCCGCCCAAGGTAGTTAAGCTGGTGTTGGCCATTCACTTCTACACTCCCCTGTCAAAATCTTCCAGTGTTCACACTGCTAATCAAACTTGGGTCTTCTGGATTATAGTCAGGGCTTTATCCCTCTATGCCACAAAGGTGAAGCAGAATTAAATCTTTTTAAATAATGGGTGATCCTTAGATCATACCCTGATTGGAGAATGAACATTCTCCAGCATTGTGTTAACATACAAGTAATGCCCACTAAAAATAAGTCCAATTATTCACAGCATCATATCAAGCTGCCATGGAGTTCAGACTGAAAAAAACGAAGTCACCATTATTTCACACTCACTAAGCAGTGCTTCTGCTATTTAGTGAGTGTAAAATATATTAAAAAGAAGAAAGAAAGAAAATTAAAAACAAAAGTGTGTTTGTGTGTGTGTGTGTGTGTGTGTGTATATGTGTGTGTGTGTGTGTGTGTGTGTGTGTGTGTGTGTGTGTGTGTGTGTGTGTGTGCTTGTGAGTGAAAGTGAGATAGATCAAGCCATTATTTTATACTTGCTAAGCAGCGTTTTTGCTGTTAAGGGAGTGTAAAAACTAAATATAACAGAAAAAGTGTGTGTCTATGTTTCTGTTTGTGACTCATACCTCTCAACCTCTTAATACAAACAATCTGGGCAAAGCTTGACAGAATGGGGGAACAAAGGCCCAAAATATGAAGAGATTTTAAATATTGCTCTTATAAACTTAGAAAGTTTCTAGAGTAACAGGAGTTGTCTTAACGTACATTTTCTGAAGGATTTGAAGTCTGAAACTCAAATGTATGTCATTATTTACTGACTTCAATCCTGAGATCATCCCAGTGATTTGCCAGAAAAAAAAAGGAACAGCCCAAAATATGAGGCAAAAATCTGGACATTCTGTGAAAATCTGTACAGTTGAGTGGTATTGTGTCTTTCTGTCTGTGTGTGTGAATGCATGCTTGTGTGCATGAAAGTGAGTTGTGTGTGAGTGAGAGAGAGTGAAGAGTGAAGAGTGAGAGTGATCTAGCACTGGTAGTGGCAGTATTGAAGAGGTTTATGTACCTCTCACCTCTTAGATCAAGTTATCTGAGTAAAGCCTAAAATAAAGGGGAGACAAAGGCTCAAAACAGGAGCATATTTCTGTTAAAAAAATCACAAACTTGCTTGAGTAATAGGATGTTAGCATGCATTTTCTGAAGTGTAAGTGTGTGTGTGTGCGTGTGTGTGTGTGTGTGTGTGTGTGTGTGTGAGTGAGAGAGAGAGAGAGATAGAGACAGTGAGATTGATTGACCACTGGCAGAAACAGGTAAGAGGTTTGCGTACCTCTTGATCTTTTAGCTCAAGAAATCTGGATAAAGCCTGAAATAAAGGGGGAACAAAGGCTCAAAAATAGGAACAGATTTTAAATGTTGTTCTTATGATAATCACTAAGTAAGTTAAATTACAGGATTTGTGTTAACATGAATTTTCTGAAGGAAATAAAACCTGAAAGTCAAATCTGTGTCATTATTTCATGACTGAAATCTCAAGTCACTGGCAACCACACATTTAGGAGTAAGGGACCAAAAAATAAAGCAACTATCTAGATATTTTTAAAAAATTATATATTTTGGATGTAAATGCTTCCCCCAACACAATTACATATACTACAGCAACTTTGAAACATTAGGTGCAGGAACTATTTTACATCAACAATATATGAAAAAATAATATAGTAATAATACATAAATAAGTAATTGAAACACAACAATTTTACAGACAGCCCAATTCTCTAAGTGTAATAATATTCTCCAGGGTATGTGTTATTGTGTGAATAATGCCCTTCCATAGGTGTAGAGGCCCTCTGCCTGGACTGGCATTATTTACACAATAACCCACACCCTGTCGAGCATTATTGCTTGCTTAAGCAAGCTACAGAAACATTTAAAAAAAATGAAAAGCAAACCATACACACCGGCTATAATAGACATATATAGAATATCTCAGGTTGTCAAGCAAATAATAAAGTGGAGCTGTTTTGTAATACTGTATTGTGCAAGGACAGTATGGAGGGGGTTGCCTTGCAAAAAAGAAGTTTGAAGGAGAAGGACAATGTTTGAGATTCACTCTTCTCACGCATTTTCAGACTTTTTTCCATACTGGCACTCGGCATTTCAATAGGGAGCCCTTTCTATGTTTGAATAATTCAACTTGACACTAAATTATCATATACGTGCTGTCAAAGTTAGTGGTGAATGTTTCATGTAAGTTCTTGATCTCTTTCTCCCTGTCAGTCTGTCAGCGATCATATAATGGTGAGAAAGACTGATTCTGCAAGGCTTCATACGCATAGTTTGTCACACGTTGATCAAACAATTACTGACTAAGTGTGCATGATATTACTATAAATATAATTCTGGAAATCAAAGTAACTCTGTTCTTGTCTTTGTTAGTCCTGCATTCAATAATACTCTTAGTATATCTACATCAGTGAAATATGGGAATCAAGAAAGAAAAGATGGCAAACAGAAATCCAAATGAGTATTTCCTGCAGAATACACTAAGTGCTTATCTATTCCTAGTACCATGCCTGAATGTACCATAATGTGAAGGTGTTTTCAGAGCCTTTTGTTTGAGTCTGTCCTGTCTGAAACATGCTGACACGAAAGATAATCTTTTTTCTACCTACAGTGCTCAGTCTCCTGTGGTCAAGGAACTCAGAAAAGAGATGTGAACTGTTTGTCTGCAGCCCAGAAAAACGTACAGGATTCTGAATGTATCCTAGCAGTAAAGCCTACCACTGTGCAACTCTGTCACCTTGCAAACTGCCCAGATTACCACTGGAAATCAGAAGACTGGCAGGAGGTAACGATTTCTAAACTCAAACAGCTTGAGTAAAAGTAAAACCAAAGCAATGTAATCCACCGGAAATGACACTGTTGTGTTTCTTAATACATGACATATCAGCTTCATACATGGATGACAAGAATTAACAGATTTGGTCAGAATGCCATTAACATGTAAAGAAAGGCACATAAGGGAATCTGCCTTTGATCAAAGTCAGGTGACAACTACTGTGCTCTAGTCCTGAGTTTTTAATTTAAATATATTTCAGTAATGTAGCCTTTATAGTTATATATGGGTGGTCACAGTGGTGCAATGGTTAGCATTGCCACCTCACAGCAAGAGGTTCTCTGTTTCAATCTTCATCTGGGGTACCTTCTGTGCGGAGTCTGCATGTCCTCCCTGGGGTCGCGTGGGTTTCCTTCTGGTGCTCTGCTTTCTTCCCACATTCCTAAGACATGCTGTAGGTGGATTGGACTCTCTAAATTCTCCCTAGGCATTGAGTGTGTGCATGTGTGTGCCTTCTGTGGAAGGTTGGGCATTGGGCTGGCAACTCAACACCATAAAACTCCACTGCCAATCATGAGCAGACAGGTGATCTGCTGTGGCGACCCCTAACCGGGAAAAGTCAAAAGAAGAAGTCTTTATAGTTATATATAAATCTTTATTCAATCCAGTAACATTCACATCAATTAACTCTTGTAGCAAGACTTTAGAGTGTGACACAAAGAGTTATTTGTTGAATGTATCCTAATGCAACAGAACCTGCTCTTAGAATAAACACAATCCTTGTGATTTATTAAAGGGTCTGTACAACCCAGGCTGCAAAGGCCCTACTTCCATAAAGTGACATTTTCTGATTCAGAGACATGTAAGCCACAACAAGGAAAAAGCTCATTATTGGCTCATTCACAGGTCTCAGAGAGTTAACTTCTTCAAAGTGAAGACCAGCATTTCTAGCAGTTGATAACTGCAACGGCTGTATTGTAAAGTCATAGGCATCCATCCCTCCCTCCTCAGTCACATGCGCGCACACACACACACACACACACACACACACACACACACACACACACACACACACACACAAACACCAAACACACACACCAAGCACACACACAGATGCACACACAGACACACGTACATATTCAAATACAAACACATTCTCACAATGCAGTCACCATACCTATCCTTGCGTTGTTAGTTGTTGGCACATCCCTGATGTCTCCTAGATCTGATATGTCTGTATGTCTTATCCCTGGTGTTTAGTACCCCCTTCCCAATTTCTGTACTGGTTTGAGTGCAGTTCAGGCACAGGTGTAGTAATTCTTGGTGTCTACTGTTCCTCCCATCCTTGATCCTTGTACTGGTTTGAGTACTATTAGGGTACAGGAGTAGCACACCCTGGCGGTTAGTGGTCCCACTATCCCCAGAGTACTTTTATTCCCCGTGGCTAGCAGTTCCTCCATTTAATGTTGTACATTATGCTCATTAGTTTAAAGGTTGTGTGGAGGTATGATAGCCACCCCGACCCACACTCACACACACATATATGTATATAAATCCCCCGATACATGCACATACCTAACTTACCTCCTCACTAGTCCCCATACATCTCTCAGGCAGATGCACACACACACACACACACACACACACACACACACACACACACACACACACACACACACACACACACAGACACACACACACACACACACACACACACACACACACACACACACACACCCCTACCCCCCCCCCACTAGCCCCCATACATTATTTCCCAGGCTGACACAAGCATACACCTCATCTTCTCATTGGCTGCCATACATTGTTTCTTATACAGACAGGCACACAGACACACACACACACAGACACACACACACACACACACACACACACACACACACACACACACACATGCAGCCTCTTGCATTTACTCAATTACAGACCTCTTGACCCCACCTTACCACTAAAATCCCTAGTACAACCTCTTCTGCCATGAATTAACACAACCTATTGGAAATGTTCACTACAGTGAAGTGGCAGAGGTGGTCATGCTGAGCTACATATCCAATTGATTTCACGAGTGTCTTTGAACATAGATGTCTTCCTAGAGGCAGTTTCAGGGGAGAGATCACATGGGTAATTAGCATATGCCTCACTCATGGCCTTCCTGAATCACATACAACATGGCCTTGGAGGTAGCCCACTGAGCTGCTGCACATCTTCATAATGGAGCACCATGTCAGGCAGTCTCTAAATTCAAAAAGAATCCCACGAGGTGTACACCTCACAGTAACCTTTATGAATTCCCCCAAGGTAGAATTCATAAAGTGTGTGCATGCATAGATGTGCATGTGTCTGCGCATGTGTTTTTAAGCATGCATATTGTAAATGTGTGGGCCAAATGGATAAACACTACCACCATCATAGGTCTGGTAGCACCAGTGTTTAAAAAGGCATGATTAATGGATATGCTAATGAGCTGGTAAGGAAGTCTGACTTTGTGTTTATGTTTAGGTTGGTTAGCTATATCATTTAATAAAAATACTCATACTCTTCATCTTATAAGATCTGATCTTAATTATTAAGAAATCATGATAACTAGTATTGCAATGTACTACTGCATCTCTAATGTGTAATGACAATATCAACAAATGGTAAACATATTAGTTAACAAACCTCATAAAGCTTCATAATAAACCCTTTGATAGTTGTGAAAAAATACCTATCCCTATGGCTTGTGACACCCTCAGTCTTCTTGCCGCCACTATCTTTTCAATACGTTGAAGCCTCTTCTAGCCACAAGGTGATGATGAAACTGCACAATTTATTAGAGATGCTCTGTAGTTGGGCCAGGAATATTCCCTTACCTATGACAGCTCTGTCTAAGCTTGTTAGGTATGGAAGGATTTGTCTGGAGAAAAATAGAAGACGGTTAATTTTATTACATGTTTTGTTTTTCTATCTATGAATGGAAGTTAAGAGTTTATCTAGCCAAATCTCAAGGTATTTAAAGGATGCTGTTTTCTCAGTTGGCAAGTTGTTTAATCTGTAAAATCCAGCCACTTGGATGCTTCAGCTACCTTTTGACGAGTACCCAAAATCATAGTTTTAGTTCTGTATGGGTTGGGTGTGCTGGAATAACCATTGGATGAAGGAGTGAAAGTTGCTTTGAAGCTGAACTTAACATTGAGAGTGAGAGTGGCTAGATCTGAAGATGACCTTTTAATAATCATATAGACTTAGTGCTGTGTGGGGGAGGTCATACAGATATTTTTGATAATAATGAAAAATAGTAAGAGTACTACAATGGACTACTGAAGAACCACTTTCTACAGTGTAGCTGCATCAGAAATGGAAGACCATATTTTGACCTTAAAGTGTCCATTGGATGGAAAATCATCGATTCATGCAGTGGCAGTTTTACTTATGCCAGGTTCTGTCAGCTTGGTACAAGGAACAATTTAATATAGCAATAACCTATGCCTGGGTGTGGGTAATGTGGGATTTACCCACGGTTGGCGTGGTTTGGTCCATCGGGCTTCGCCCTCGGGACCAAACAAAGACAACCGTGGGTAAATCCCGCATTACCCACACCCAAAAGTGGGTTATTGCTATTATACTATGGCATTATTTAAGAAAAGAAATAATTACTTTTCTTAAATAATGGCATTGTATAATGCTTCTTTGCTGCCCTTCCACAGCTGTCTGGCATCCGCGGCAGTTCTGATGTACTGCACATGCCTACGCAGTACATCAGAGCTGTGGCCAAAAGCAACAGAGAAAGCAAGATATCTGTTGCTTTTTACTGTTTCGCTATGTTAAATGGGTTTAACATAGCGAGACAGCTTTAAAATAAGCAACGGACATCTCCGTTGCTTATTTTAAAGCTGTCTCGCTATGTTAAACCCATTTAACATAGCGAGACAGGTTTAAAAAAAAAGCAACAGAGAAAGCAAGATCTCCGTTGCTTTTTACACACTGTGTCACTATGTTAAAGGAGTTTAACATAGCGAGACAGCTTTAAAAAAAGCAACAGAGGTCTCCGTTGCTTTTTTTTAAACCTGTGTTGCTATGTTAAACTCTTTTAACATAGCAAGACAGTGTTTTAAAAGAGACGTATACTAATGGAAAAAGTCCGGGCGACCAGACCTTTTTCCATTAGTATAAGTCGATTTACAACGTGCACGCTGGCCAATCAGTGTGCACGTTTTGGAATATTAATGGGGGGTCATGGTATAATACACTATATACAATGTGTACAATGCAAGCGAAGTAAGACATTAAGTGACATTGTAAGTATATACTGACATATGTATTTGGAAGAGTGTGGGATAATCAGTGTGTGAGAAATACAAAAAATAATAGTAATGGTAATTAAGACAATAAAATTATATTAGGTATTTATTAATTGAATAAAGTGGTATGAAATAGAAAATGTGATAGGAGGGAACAAGGAGAAAATGAGAAAGAAATGAGATAAACAGTGGTCTGTAAGAGATGATATTTGTTTAGTATCATAAAATGTAAATATTTAGTTGAAGGTATGGGTTCTTTTAATTCTCAGTCTGTATTAATTGCATGTGTTGAAATAAACGTATATAATGTTTCTCTACGTAAGGTTGCTGTTCCGTTCAAATTGATGTGAGGTTTATTTTAAATTTGATAAATAATATTTTGTGGTTTGGATTCTAATCTTATATCCAAAATGACAGAGTACCACATCTCTATCACTGAACCACACCTCATGTACTAAGTAAAGTTAACATTCATAATGACATCATTTAGTTCTGATTAGTTGATTTAGGTTTTGAGATATGAATGGTCTTGACATGTTATACCTTTGTATCAGAATTTTAATTCTTAGATATTTATTTACCTTTTATAATATAGAATGTTTAGATTTAACTCACTCAAGGATATATTGCCTTTTTTGTATACTGTAAGTTAACACACATAGCTCCTTATGCCATGCAGACCTTGTTTGGTTCTAGCTTCTTTAACTAAGTGACTTAACAGCTAATAATAGGCCGTATTAGAAAGGGCAAGGAGTTATTAAAAAATTACACTAGAATTGTTAATCTAGCATGTCTTGCATAGGCCAAAATTAATCTTTATTTGCCACTTATTATTTTTATGTTCATATTTATGTTCATATTTTCATATTTGAGAGACCTACATTTTATTGAGGTGCTTGGGTGGGAGGATGGCATAATAGTTAAGGTGTTTACCTTGTAGACACAAGGTGTAGGGTTTGATTCTCACATGGGGCAATTGGCTAGGCTTAAAATGGCCCACAAGGGCAGTTAACCTAGTATTAACCTATGAATCAATGTGAGAGACAAGGCAATTCACTATCAGTGCTGGTTTATATCACACTATACTGAAATATTCCTAGTTGTTTGTTAGTAATTATGAAAATAAGCAATATTTCTATATGTTCTTAATACTTCAAAGACCAAGCTACTTACAAACTGTTTCATGATATTAGTCAAAACCTTAAATATTGTTGATGAACTGTCTTTGATATTTGCACTGTAAGTTGCACACCTTGAGAGATATCAAGAACTATTTGTTTTTCTAATTATAGGTTCACAGGTTTGTCGGTAAGTACCAGACTAGCTGCCTTTGTGGACCATTTTAAGCCTAGCCAATTTCTAATTTTGTGCCCAAATTAGCCTACCCCATAGAGACTGGCTTTCCCATTCAGTGGTTGATAATTATATATCACCCCTAATGAGAATAAATGGGATCATACCGTAGATAATATGAGGGGAGCAACGCAAGGGATAAAGCATTTAAGAGCTGCCTCTGTCAATTAGCAGTACATGGGGCAGTTCTGGGGTAAATGTTTTGTTTTCCATCCATAAATCCAAGTTGTGTTTGAATACACACAGGGATGAACTTTGTTTCATGTGGAAGGAGAGCCTGTTCCAGAGCAGTGGTATTCTCTATGAGATATACCTTCCCTCAAAATTATTCTGCTGATATTGCAGAAAAAGTTTAGATCACTAGATAGAGTAATTATGATGCCATTTGCCTTGCTTCTGTGCAGTAACTCCATCAGTATTAGGCCAGATGATACCTTGTGTGCCAGAAGCAGATCACCTCTTAGTAGACTGTGAGATACCGAGTACAGTGACAGAGCTTTGAACTGGTCCATGTTTCACATGTTGTATAGGCCTTGTATCCTTTCAATAAGGTATCTCTGTTAGTATTCCAGTTGTGCATATGCCTGGGCATTATATTTAATGATTGGCCTCATGAGGGCTGAGTAAATGGGGACAATGTCATCCCTATATCTAGACACAATCCCTTGTTTATAAACTGGGTAATATTGAAGGGCTTTCTGAAAAAAAAAGTATAAGTGTTGGCCAAAAGTTAGATCACTGACCACATAAGTTTCCAAATTCCGAACAACTGGATCAACTCATAGGGGTATTGTTAATGTGCAGGTCCCTGGGGCAAAGGTTACAATAATGCATTTTTGGCATTTAGTTTCAGTCCATGATCTTGGTAACAGATATTTATATGGAACAAACCTTCCTGCAGGATGGCTAAGACTTTTGGAGATTCAGTAACTGCTCCTAGCTTGCAGTTATCTGCAAACTTAGTCAGCCAGAGCCCTTTGGTATTTGCTTTTATTTCATAAAAGTTTATCCCAAACAGGAGCGGTCCCAACACAGAACCCTAGGGGTCTCCACTGATGTCCAGTCTCTTTTGTGGAAGTAACATTCCCTATTTGAATTTCCTGTGTCCTATCTGTGAGCCAGTTGGCAATTCAGTGGGTGACACAGGGGTTTATTCCCATTTTATGTATCTTTTGTACTATGCCTGAGTGGGGAATTGTGTCAAAGGCTTTAGCCAGGTTGAGGTATTCAATGTGCATCATTTTGCCTTCATCCATTGCTTTAGTGATCTTTGAAAAAAATTCCACCAGGTTAAATAAGCATGACCTGCCCTTGACAAATCCAGACTGAGATGGATTCAATGTTTTGAGGGTCCCTATGTCCTGATTAGTTCCATGATAAGTCTTTCCATGGCTTTGCATAAGAGGTTGGTCAAACGTATGGGTCTGTGGAAGGTCCTTCCTTATACAGAGGAATGACTGTAGCTGTTCTCCATTCACTTAGTACAAAACCTGTATGGCGGCCATACCTCTCAACCCAGAAACATCAAAAATCTGGACAAAGGCCCATGTAAAATAGGTACAAATCTGTATGCTGATTAACATATATTTGCATACATAATTATGTAATCTCACCCACTCCAATGGAATTGTGGGATACCAACTTTTAAATGCAAATTGAAGAACAGACAAAATAATAAATTAAAATATAACCAGAACAGTACTGGGAGAGTCCGACTGGACAAGCTGTCCTTTTTCAGAGAAGGTCCAGGGAGAAAAGTTCAACATTCATACATAGAGAAATTATACAAGAAGTAGTAAGTAATACATAAGTAAAATGAATTGAGTGTGTACAAAATACAGAATAGACAGTACAAAAATTTTTTTGTGTTTTTACGTCTTGTCAGATTAGCATTTTTACAGTTTGCAAAGAATCACGATGCATAATCTTATCAGAGGTGAAGCAAGACCTTCAGAGATATATAGTAGCTATATATTACATTATTGAAGATGGCACTACATCAAAATTAATTATTTCTTGCTTCTTCTTGCAGCAAACAGATGCAAGGCTTAGAAGCACACTTAATCGAATATCAACATGTACATACACAACATATGAGCAATTTAAAAGAACAATCCATTCAAGTTATGCCTGGGGGGTGTACACGAAAAAAAACATTATTAAAAATCTGTACTTCCACAAGCAGTCTACTAAGCTGCCACCTGCCAAAATAAATAAATAAAATTAAAATCAAATAAAGAGCATAGACATCTGCCACAATGCACTATACTGACAGCGACTAAGTAAAACTACCCCTCCCTCTAGGCACTAATGCACATTTAGTTCACATATAAACGTTTTGTCTAAAACTAGTACTACAGATCCTTCCACTGTAGCACCCCTTTAGCAAGAAAAATCAGCAAATATTTCGCCTGCTTTCTCATCTGTTCATTTTCCCTCTCTCAAGTCAGCTTTTGTTTGGACTATTTTGTTCAACACCATAAAACAATAAAAAACAGCCAACAGCTTAACCCTAAAACAAACTATAATGCACAAGAACCATTCCAGGTTCCTTGTGCATTATAGTTTCTTTTAGTGTTAGTTCAACACCATCTTTGACCAGGTGCAAAAGAACCATACCAAGGCACCGGGAGAAAAACATGAAACAGAATACAGGATACTTCCACGAAAACATACATCGGATAAATATATCACATAGTACAGATAAAAAGTTTACTGTAAAAGTACCTCCAAGATCCACCCCCCTTGACCAGGTAAATACACATCTACACCATGGTACATCCTGCCTCACATATGCATGAGTATGCACAGCTGTAGCTGTGGCAACACATGACCGGGATGCCTGCCATTCCTCAAGATACACCCAGCAGCAAATGTCCTGTATTCAACAGGATCTGCTTACTACAGTTATTGTTTAGTCAAGTCCCCACACATTTCCCTTGATACACAATAGAATAATAACACTTATTATGTCAAACTTTATGTTTACAAACTATAGCCAGCATCAGCTCACTGTACCACCAGTCAAATACTGCTTCAAATGACTACTGCAGTCCCCGTTCAAAGACCGAAAGCATAACCATTTACAGACTATAAAATAATGTAGGTAAGAGTGCACATGCACCTAATTATATTCTGTAACATGACAGTCTAAACCGTTTACAAATTTGGTGACTAAGAAAATGCATTTCCACCAAGTTTACAAAATCACAGTCTAAAATATTATTTTAGTTTGACACATTTATCATGATAAGGGCTACTACCTCCAAGCGTTATCCAACAGTACAGCTACAAGCTTAATATGCTGCAATATAAAAAGCAGCAAAATTATTTGTCAGACATAAAAGTAATGGCCATTGCAATCCACTCATATCTAGACTCAATTCAAGATCATGTCAAAAGTCTACAAAATACTAAGGAAAGTTTTCGGTAATCACTACAACTCTTTCGCTACTCAAAGTCAGAAGTAATTCTTGAATTATTTTACAACTACAGTAATATCCTCAGCTATTTTAATCCTACTGTACTCTCATCTGTCCAGCATATTGTAGTTAGTGCATACACCAGTTACTGCTCGTGAGTCGTGCATGAAGTACGAAGTAATTGCTAAAATGTGTTACTGTAGTTTGCAGAATTTGCTATAAATAATACTGGCAGAGACACAGTTTATATTAGGCAATTTTTATTCTTTTTTACTTACTGGAGCCAGAGGTGGTTGAGCCACTGGAGAAAGTACGTTTTCTCATCCTGGCTGGGAGTGCGTGCGGAATACAGGTGGGTGCCGGGCAGACTGGACAGACTCTGCACTGCAGTACTGCAGAACTTCAGTGAAGTTAAATTGCAAACACCTCTGCAGCTCCACTCACTGCTGTCTTGTTGCTATTCCAATCCAAATTTTCAAACAGTCGCGGTAAACACAGTCCAACTCTCCTATAGGCTAGCAGTCTGCCTCACAAAGATGACGTCAGCCACAACTTCAACTTGGAAAAATAAAAAAAATTTAAAATTTTGAATCGAAGGGGCTGGGAATTCGTAGTACTTCATTATTTTGCCCTCTAAAATGGTAAATACTGAGGAATTCAGTACTGTTGAGAGGTTTGATGGACACTGAAACTGAACAGTGTTTTTAGAGGTGTGGCTAAACCATGCTTCATGCTATTTAACTCATTACAGTTGAGTGACGTCTCCAGGCATTTCTGCAGTTACCTCCTACTGCGCCTCTAGGCGTCAAATATTGGCTGCTCATATTTTCATTAATAATTCCAAAACCATGCTACCTACAAGGTATTAGAATATTGTATCTTGAAGCATAAATGATGGCAAGCACAATTGTATTGATATATCACCTCTGTCAATTAGTACTTGTTAGAACTGTAAGGTGATAACTTAAATTTTAAAGGCTGAAGCCACACCTACTGGGAGTTAAAGGTACACACTCAAAAGAGCTCTACTGGAGGGAATGATCCAGGGTAATTGTCAGGAACCTTCGAAGCATTGCTTTTAGCTTTTGATAGCACTTTTAGGACTTGGTCTTATGTGATAGCTGGAAGCCTGCCAGTGGCTGGTGTATCTTGAGGGGCAGATGGAGAGAAGAGAGGGGTAACATTAGAGTAAAATTTTTGGCCAATATGTTCCCTATATCTTCATCCTTAGTGTTAGAATTATCATTTATTATCATTTCCTTGTATTCCTGGATTGTTCTTTTGAGATTACAAACATAACTAAAAAAATGCAATATACAAACAAATGAGCTCTCCAATCAACATAGCTGTTAAAACTTTAATAAAGCAAAATAAAAAATGGTAAGCACTTTTGCGAACTTAATCACGTCATCAAACCATGCACACTAACCATAAATGAAACAATTTAAAACACCTGCCAAAGTCCTACCCATCAATGACAAAGATGACGAGCCTTAAGAGCTGATCTTAAAGATACATTATCATTTAAACCAGGCTCTTTATCTGCACCAAATTGAAGGATTCATTCTAGTTCACACTGCTCAGTCTTGTTTTTAACATCTCCACCCTTTATACCCAAATCTATAATCTCTAATACATGAAATCTAAAGGAGTGGGTACTATCTGCATTTTTAACATGTTTCACCAATGCATTAGTGTCTTTAGGCTTATACACATCCCTCACATGTTCCATAATCCTCTCTTTAAACATACGATTCATCTTACCGACATAAAACATGTTACGCACTAAACAGCTTGCAAAATATACCATATTTACAGTCTGACAATCTGTATAAAACCTAAAATCAATGAAACTATCCCTACGTAGATGCTTCATACAAAACACTGATCTAATGTATTTACACGCAGAACAGGAGTGGCATTTAAAAGTACCCTTATGTTCACTAGGAGTCTGATAAACAGAAGTCCTCTGCCTATAACACAGTTGATGTTTGATTGAGATGTTATTTTTAAAAGACAATTTAGGAACTTCACCAAGAATGTTCCTCAGATCATCACTATTTATTTATTTTATTTTACATTTGTTTACTGGGAAAGTCCGACTGGGCACAGCTCCCTTTTCAGTGGAGCCCTGGGGAAAAAAACTCTAAGAGTATCAAATACATACAATAGAGAATCAAATACAGACAAATGAGACGCAAATACCTGTAAGATAGTGGTTTCAGACTCAATAAGTAGAGCAACAGTAATTTACATCAAATATGTTGTTTACATTTAGTGGCTATATCCAAATGATTGTGTACAGTTAAAGTGAAACTATCAGTAGTGGTAGATCATGCTAGTAGAGTAAGAGTAATGCTAACAGAGTGAAAGAGAGGAATAGGTTATTCAGGGGAGTTGCAGTTGCAGAGCCAGGAGTTAGTAAGGTGCATTTTTATACGTTTTTTAAATTGAAGTGTTGTGGTTAGTTACTAGTGAGTTAGGTAGATTATTCCAGTGCTTGGAGATGTAGTTGGAAAAAGTGAAACCCTTGCTAAATTGTTAGCTTTAGTGGTGTGTAGAATTAGTTTGTTGCTGGAGCAAAGGGGTCTTGAGGAGGAATATGGCTGAATGATATCTTTGAGTGCAGGGTTTTTTCTGCTTGATAGAGTATTTTGTGGGTGAAGGTAAGTTGATTAATGAGAAGATGTTGAGAGAATTGAAGCCACTTGAGGTGCTTATGTGATGAGCAGTGATGTGACTTGTATGAGGCATTAGTGGCAAACTTGGAGATTTTGCTGTAACAGACTTTGAGTTTGGCTAGATCTGTCTTGCGGAGGTTGGTTAAGATTGAGGGGGCATACAGGAGAGTTGAGAGGAGGTGGGTTCTAGCAATGGCGGCTTTTGTATTTGTCAGAAATATGTTGTTTCTATATATAAGACCTAGGGGGCAATTCAATAAATCCTATATGGAGCGATTCTCCATGTAGGAACAGTGTCGTGCCACGGAGCCATTCACATAATGCAAATCACCTTATTTGCTGGTAAAAAAAAAAACATGTAAATGAGGTGAATTTGTGATCCAGGAAGCAGACAGGCATCCATGTAGGAGCCGTGTCTGCAGGATAAATGTATGTGGTTACTAACCGTGCACCGGAATGTAAAAATAAAAAAGGGGCCATAACAGCTCAAATAAAAGCATGTATTAGGTGCAGTAGGCATGCCAATTGCCAAACTATGGCCATTGACATTTAAAAGTGATGCAATAAATGAAAAATAAAATGTTTTTTTTTTTTAACACATATGTCATGTTTAAGCAGTGTGCAGTGATGCGCAAATGTAATAGATCATGAAATAAAAATTAAAGTAGTAAAATATGAGATATAAAGCTATATTGAAGTTTCCCATTATACTGCCCAGTAGGCAGAGTCACAGTCAATGGCAGGTTATAGTAGTTGCTAAGGACATAGGCTCTGGCATAGTGCAGTAACTAGGGTATACGTAATTAGGTGTATGTAAATGAGCTAAACTTATTGAATAGCAAAACGGGCCACCGTATCCACAGGTACCTAACTGTCTAAGGGCTACAACATGGTAGTGTAGGCAGAAGAGGCAGCTGACATGAAAAGGGTGTGTGTCAGGGTTTGTGTAAGCACATTGGAGCTCAGCGGCTCCTGTTTGTGCTCAGCTAAGCACAGCTAAGCAGGGGGTATGTCTGAGGCTGCTAAGCTGTGCCTAGCTGGTAAAGAAAAGCTGAGTGTGCTCATGTACAGGGAAGGGCCCATTCTGCTCAGCAAAGTTTACACTAGCTCAGCGGGTTTGCACAGAGTGCCGCTTAGCAGTGGAAGAAATAAAAAAAAAAGGAAATAGCTTGGGAAAGCCAATCAAGCATAAATGACTGATAAACCATGTTCCACTGACACTGGCCTATTCAAAACCCTTAATAATATAGCTGGCAGGTGGAATGTATCATAGTCAATGAATCACACAGGCTACATCTGCAGCACACCAGTATAAAGAATGCAGATACCCTTCAATCTGATTTTCCCACATACTCTGCACCATTGAAGTCCACACTTGAGAATTTTAACTGACAAAATGATAGGGGCTTCTGAAGCTTTGCAACATCTCTATATGCTACAGGCTGAGGGCAGTGATGAGGATGCTGCTGACAACCAGCCCAGACTGAGAAGGAGAAGAGTGTTCAGACCCAGTGTAAACTTTCAGAGGCTACATGAGCTGGAGATAGTAGAGTGCTACAGGATGGACATGGACATACTACAGCAACTCACCGAGCTCTGCTGCCCTCACCTCAGACCTAGAGCCAACAGAGGGGAACCCATCCCAGTGCAAACAAAGGTATTTGTAACCTTAAGAATACTAGCTACAGGTACTTACCAAAGACCTACTGGGGACATCATGGGGATCTCACAGGTATCTGCATCCAGGGTACTCCAGCAGTTCCTGGATGTCATGCTAACACATGCTAGTGAGCACATTTATTTCCTCAACACCCCTGGGGAGAAGACGACCAATATGTGTCTCTTCCATCATGTAGCACACTACCCAGAGGTACTGGGTGCCATAGACTGCACTCATGTGCACATTAAAGCACCTCTCAGTGAGGAGGGTAGAGTCTACATCAACCACAAGGTCCATCAATCCATCAACTGCCAGGTCATGTGCAATGCCAAGGGCAATATTACCAATCTGTGCAGTTATCATGACTCCCACATCTGGCATGCCTCACAGCTGTACCAGGCATCTGCCAGAGGGGACATCCCATACAGCCATCTAGTGGGGGATGCTGGTTATGCATTGGAACCATGGATGATGACACCCATCAGAAATGCACACACATCCACTGAAGAATGCCATAATGAGTCACATGCACAAACTAGGAACATCATAGAACATGTGTTTGGGATGCTCAAGTCACAGTTCCGCTGCCTTGACATATCTGGTACAGCCCTGCAGTACTCTACAGCCACATGTGCATACACTGTCATAATATCTGCCATGTTACACATATGATCCTGCGTAAACAGCTGTGGCAGGAACATTGCAGAGAAGAAGGACACAGACCCCCACCATTGCCAAGTTCCCCACAGGCACAGCGGGACTTGGAGGAGGAACCCCCTAAGCCTGTCCCTGTGTGCCCACTACACTCTGACCTTGGCAAAGAGGCAAAGCATAGCACATACACTGACATCCTAGGGGCCCAGGGACTGAAACCTTACACCTACTCACATACACACAGTAAAATGGATGCCAGCTGCATCACATTACCTATACCTTTTCATGTATAGGCCATGTACTGCCTGAATCCAACAGAATCAACCCTAAAGCACTGTTGTCTCAACTGCTGCTGGCACAAGGTAATTCACTCTTATTCATTCCTAGCCTGTTAGTTAAGCATCAGAAGCTTAAACAATAAAGTCCATAACTTGCACGCCCTCCTAGCAGTTCATTCCCCAGATATATTATGTCTCACAGTAACCTGGCTAAAACCTGCAACTAAGGACAATGAATTACTACCTCCAGGGTATCATATACTTAGATTAGACTGGTCCACAAGAAGGGGTGGTGGGGTAGCCATACTCTACAAATCTACCCTAACTGTTACCTCAGACACCCTACAACCTTCCCAGCTTAATAATGCAGAAATTCTTATTACCAAACTACAAATCAACAAAAACAAATACAGATACATTGTCTGTGTGTACATTCCACCAGGTAAGAACATTAACACCCTAGAAGACATCCTACAATGGTTATCTAGTAACTACCCCCAAGAAACCATTGTCTTTGGAGACTTCAACATTGATTAGAACACCTGTTCCTCAGAATCTCCTACTGCACATATAAACCTGTATGGGTTTACACAGACCATATCCTCCTCCACCAGGATTAGTAAACTCAATAGTAAAGCAAGTACCCTAGATTGGATACTTATCAATAGCCATCCCCAGATGTATAAGTCAGGGACTCTGCCTGACGACATAAGGGACCACTGTCTTACATACATAATTAAGCTCAAGGCAGATAACCCCCACCAATCCACCTATAAAACTATAAGAAACAATAGGAACTTCAACCTCACCAACTTCCAAAATGAACTCAAGGCTTGCAATTGGTCAGCTCTAAAACAACTCCCACTAGATGAAGCAGTAGGTCACTTCAGTACTAAATTCCTTACCATCCTTGATTCTCATGCCCCTGCTCACTCTATCAGAACCAAAACAATAAGTGCACCGTGGCTTTCAAAAGAAACCAAATCTAAAATCACACTCAGAAACAAAGCTTGGGCCACTTGGTGCTCAAGGAAAGCCCCGCATGATCAACTTAAATATCAACAGTTAAGGAATGACACTAAAAAAATCTATCACTCTTGACAAAAAAAAACTTCTACTGCCATTTGCAATAAAAACATCACAACATGCCTCAAAAGTTCTGGGATGGACTGAACAAACTCCTGCACCCAGGCCAAACCCCGACTCCAACCCTATTTACATGTAATCATAAATCCCCAGTAGATATTGCAAATACCTTCAATAGCTTCTTCACAGAGACCATTCTGTCTCTAGCTAGCCAACTCACTCCTACCACCCCTATTTCGGAGACTAACATACCCAATACTCTACTCTCCTTTAGCTTTCACCCTGTTCCCATCCCACTAATCAAAGCCCTAATCAAGAAACTTAAGCCTACCACCCTAGCGGCTGACCTCCTCCCCGCAGGGTATTTGCAAAAAGCCACAGAGGTCATAGCATACTCTATCTCTATCTTGATCAACAGAACTATTTCTGAAGCTGCCATCCCCTCAGTCTAGAAAATATCCCACGTTATTCCCCCTCCATAAAGGAGGTAGCTCCACTGAACTGTCAAACTTCAGACCTATAGCTATTTTGTCACCACTAGCTAAACTTATGGAAGAATTTGTCCAAAACAACTTATGCATTATCTTATTCAGAACAAGCTGCTAGCTGACTATCAGCATGGCTTTAGGCCATGCTATAGTACCACCTCAGCTCTCCTCTCTTTCTCAAATGCCATTAACCACAACCCCAACAACAATATATTATCCTCAGCACTCTTTCTTGATCCTTCCAAGGCTTTCAATATGGTTAACCACCAATTACTCATTGAAACTCTGAAGGTCTTCTCCTTGGACCACCTTTCTCTCCAATGGTTTCATTCTTACCTGTCTGCAAGACAACAAGCTATCTACTCATCTACCCATCACGCTTGGAGTACCCCAGGGTTCTATTCTAGGTCCCCCACTTTTCTCTATCTTTATTAATGATCTCCAGTCAATCATCCCTAATGCTACCTGTATTTAATACACAGATGATTCCACCTTGATCTGTTCAGCCACCCCCCCAACCCTTCAGACATTAACCCAGAATACTTTTAATACTGTTGAAAATTGGCTCACCAATCGCCATCTGATCTTAAACCCCAACAAAACTAATATGCTTCTTTTCTCACCCACTCAAAGGTCCTCCTCTCCATCCTTTACCATAAAATCTAATAATGACACCATCATCTCCCCAGATATCCAAACCAAACTCCTGGGAGTTACAGTAGACAATAACCTTAAATTTGATCTGCATGTCAATCAAACCATCAAAACCATTAATAAAAAAACTTGGGTCCCTTTACAAGATCAAACCTTTCCTTACACCTCATGCCAGAATTGCTATTGCCCACTCTCACCTACTGTCTTCCCTTCTCTACCCCCTCCCCTCTTCTCAACAACTTGAACAAAACCAACCTTAACAAACTATCCTGCTGTTATAACCACATTGCTAGATTTGCTACAGGCTCAGCATATAGGACACACCATTGTTAAAACCTAAATCTCCTAGGGTGGCTTGAACTACCCACCCTAGTGCAGTTCAACCAGCTTATAGTAGCACATAAAGTTCTTAACCACCCTAAAACACACCTGCACTTAAAAACATTATTAGCCCCAACAGTAACCTCAGTCCACTTTGCGAATCTAACAGACTTCTGGTTCTAACACTCAAACCCAATAACTCAGTTGGGGATGCCCTGTTTGCCAAATCCGTTGGCAAAATCTAGAATGTACTTCCTGCAGAACATACTCTAGAATCCTCACTTTCTCTATTCAAAAAAAAGTCTCAAAAAATATTTTAAATCACACTGGCTATGTCCCTGCTCTAAACCAGACTAACACCATCTCCACTATTTAAGTGCTATATCACAATTGTACTATTCAATCTGCTTATATTAAATTACAACAAAACTTATGGATAATAGCTTGCTCGACCAATCTAGGTAACTTGTCTGTGTTATGTATTCTGTGTGTTATGCTTATGTGTTGTACATATAATTTCTATGCATTGTATTTTGGAGCTTTTCTCCCCGGGCCTCCGCTGAAAATGGACATATATCCAGTCGGACTATCCCGGTCAATAAATGTAAAATAAATAAATAAATAAAATAAATATTAACAATAAATGAATGGGGTAGTAGACTGTGGTAGCATATGTATGGTATTGCTGCATGTATGCCTGGGAATGGAGTGTGTTACCAGGATAGCAGCAGACAATGGACAGCTAAGTGGGACAACAGCAAGTCTCTCCCAAATACTGGCTGACCCACAATATGCAGTAGGCCTTAAGCCAGCAGAATCTACTGCACTATGCGAGGGACTTACAAATAGTGGGCAAAAGACAAATGCATGGACATCAATATTGGAGTCCCATACATAGCTTTAAACTTTTTACAGCAAGAAATCTGTACAAATCCATAAAGAAATATGAGGCAAAGACTGAAAAACAGGGACAAGCCTTAAACAATGCTCTTACAAACATAGAAATTTGATAGAATAACAGCTGTTTCAGTAGCATGAATTATTTGAAGGCCAAGAAGTCTGAAACTCAAATGTCTGTCATTACTTTTTAACTTCAGTCTTTAATGATGTCACTATTATTTGCCACACAACCACAATTTCATAAAAAATGGACCCCAAATATGAGCCAAACATCTGGACAGACTGTGAAGATATGTACAATTGAGAGGTATGCCCCCTCCCCCATGTTCACATAGAACTGCAGTAACATTTATGTTTGTAAGGTGATAGCAGCAGGCCGCTCCTTCCCAGTGCTGTCACAATCAACTTGATAACTTGTTCCATTTCTACAATATGCAGGGTTCAATGTGATATGTATGTTTGTGGTTAATAATGTCAGGAAGTAGACAGCATTTACTGGTGGCTATTGTGGCTTAGTGGTCTAAGTAGAGTATTGTAGTTGCCAGGGCCCATGATTCAAGACTGGCTGTGGCAACTATTTTGCAGGCCAGTACTCAATATTTGTTACTGCAGAAAAGCTGGACAATGGAGGGACAGGGGGCCAAACATATGGAAAGTAAACAGAGGTGAGTAACCTACACAGTGCCTAGTAGAACAGCAGATTGTGACAAGTCAGTTGAATGCCAGGATACAAAGGCTGCCTTGTCAATGTGTCAGTACTGAAAACAAGTCATTGGGCACCATCCATACCCCTGGAATAACAGGGTGTCACAGAATGTCCAGACGTATGCTTTATATATCTGTTCTGCTTGTCATAATATTGCATTTGCCTGCCAAACTATTTGTAAACCAATAAAGGTTGATGTGAAAACATCAATGACAGGCAGATGAAATGCAGATGTCATACCCATAAGTAAATGAAGATAATACAAAGCCATTCTACCAACTGTGTAAGTTTGGAAGAGCACTATTAAGAGCCTACCCCCATGTCTGGGCCTTTGCTGACTGTTATATATGGACCTGTCCAGATGTCAGTCTGGAAGAATTTGAGAGCTATGGCCAACCTGTATCTGTATAATAACAGTGCAACAAAAAAACATGTGAGAAGCACAGCAGATGTATGGGGAACAATGATGGACAACCTGCTAAACAGGTACGGTCAGAGGTGTGAAGTCTGTAACCCTGTGTGTGATGTTATGACTACCACCCCACTCACACCATAACTACAAATACATAGCAGCAGCAATTGTGGACAAAGGCTGTGCCTGGACTACAGATAGACAAAGAGACACATATAAGGGGAAGGAGAAACACTGGCCAGACAAACCTAGAATGTGCATACTAGAACAATTTGTGCTGTAATATAGTTCCCTGCAATGTATAGGGCCAGTAAACAAATGTCTGTAAGTGCTCCCTCACATTACTCTATACTGCCCTGCCAGTGACATACCAGGAACTCACAGTGCTATGTAGAATATACCGCACATATTATGGAAAACCCTGCTCAGTCCAATGTACTCTGTAGCCACACCAGGTTATGACTCAGTTAATAAGGATAGCACACAACCATGAGATCCCCAGGCAGTATATCACTGAGGTGCTGGATTGTTTGCACAGGTTCATCAGCCAATTGACTGTACCACACAAACTTCTGGACCAGAGTACAGCTTCTTCTGAAATGGACTCCCACTCTTACTATAGATGGTTATACTGAGCATGCTCTTACAATTAGAGGATTACAGCCCATGTCTAAACTCACATCAGACTATACAACGGTGTTGTCCATATATGTCTTTGCATACAGACAGCTATGTACAACTTAACTCTCTCTCCCTAACCCCATCACACAGGATTAGCCTCAGCTATCTGTAGGTGGCACATATGTGATATATCTGCATCTGCTGAGTATGACAGACATACATATATATAGATAAAATATACAAATATATCAATTATAGACAGAGACAGACAGACAGGGAGACAGAGAGAGAGAGAGAGAGAGAGAGAGAGAATCATAGAGAAATAGAGAGAGAGAGACACCCTAAAAGGCATAGAGTGATGTCATGCTGCAGACATTTGCAAACCAGTTGTAACCAGTGGCATATTCCAGTATGAAGGAGAGCTCCATTGTGTAATAGTAGTGAGGTAGGGGCTGTAATGTCACATCAGCCACCATGTGTGTGTGTGTGTGTGTGTGTGTGTGTGTGTGTGTGTGTGTGTGTGTGTGTGTGTGTGTGTGTTTGTAGGTTAAAGTATTCTGAGTCCTTTTACACCTAGTAAACTTCCATTGTCCTACTTTATAAGGCCCACCTTAGAAGCAGCTTTGGACACTCTTCAGCCATGTAAGCTCCATGGTGCACACGAAAAGTATGTAGCACTGTAGTACAGAAAACTAGATAGGTAGGGGTTTTAATCTCAGCACTGGCTACTGTGTGTTTGCATGTTAAATCAGTATTAGTCCTTTTCCCCCCAGTAAACTTTCCATTACCCTACTTTACAAGGTCTGTTGATGTCATTCACCTTAGAAGCACCTTTGGACACCCTTCAGCCATATAAGCTCCATGGCACATGTGATAACTATGCAGCAGTATAGTATAGAAAGCAAAATAGGTAGGGGTTCTAATCTCAATACTGACAGCTGTGATACTGTGTGTTTGTGTGTGTGTGTGTGTGTGTGTGTGTGTGTGTGTGTGTGTGTGTGTGTGTGTGTGTGTGTGTGTGTATGTGTGTGTGTGTATGTGAGAGAGAGATAGAGAGAGAGAGAGAACCATATCCCTTGTGTGTGTGTTGGTTATACCATTTTGAGGCCTGTTCCACCCTAGTGACCCCCCATTGCATTAGTTTACAGGGCATATTTATGGCATCCACCTTAGATCCACTGTTGGACACTTTCTAGGCATATAAGCTCTGTGGCACATGCAATAAGTAGGCAGCACTATAGTACATACAACTAAGTAGGTAGAGGTTTAAATCTCAATACAACCAACCATACTACTGTATATATGTGTTTGTCTGTGAAGCATGTTACCTGTGTGTGATGATTATACAATTTTAAGGCCTGGTGACCCCCTCCCCATGGCATAACTTTAAAGAGCCTGTTAATGTCATCCACTTTAGATGAAACATGTTAACCTCTACAGGCAATACCAGTAATCTGTATAGATGTATGCAGAATCTCCAGATGTTTGCAACATATATGTAGTCTGTGT
Organism: Protopterus annectens; assembly: GCF_019279795.1. Classification (NCBI taxonomy): domain Eukaryota; kingdom Metazoa; phylum Chordata; order Ceratodontiformes; family Protopteridae; genus Protopterus; species Protopterus annectens. Next base: position 1,316,314,981 of record NC_056739.1, read on the forward strand.
CTGATAACAATGGGGTTTTATGACAAATCACTGGCAAATATGTGACAGTTGCTGTAGTGACAGACATGTAAGCTTCAGACATACTCATCTGAAACATCATGCAGATGCAAAATCTGATACCCTATCACTTGTCTAGATTTGTAAGAGCAATATTTGAAAACAATCCCTATTTGGGGTGGTGTATCCCACCATTCATGAAGGCATTCCCAAGATTAATTGGTGTAAGAGGTTGTGGGTTATGTCCCTGGCATAAAATCTCCATGGTGCATGCCAATATGTACATAGCACTATAGAACATACAAGTAGATAGCTAGGTCTTTTAATCTGACTATTGCCAATTGTGTGAGTGTATGTGTTTCTGTATTCCCTGTGGCTGTCTTGCCTATGTGTGTATGCGATGGTTATACCATTTTGTGTGCCTGTTCCAAACTATTAACTCCCCCATTGCCAACCTATTCAGGGCCTCTACAGATGTCATCCACCTTAGAAGCACAGTTACACATTTTCTAACAAAAAGGCACTGTGGCACTTGCAATAGTAATGTCAGTCTGTATTGTACATAACAAGATAGGTAGGTGTTCTAATCAGAAAAGTGTCAACTCCATGTACATGTGTGTTATAATGCATGTCCCCATGCAGCAGTGTGTGTGTGTTTAACATGGCTCTACCATGTTAAGGGCCTGTGAACCCCCCCCATTGGCAATCCTAACATCCCCTGCAATTGTCACCCACCTGAATAGTAGTGGCAGACACTACAACACTATAGTAGCTCTGTGATGCTTGTTGTATGTCTATAACAGTATTGTGTGTAAAACTAGGCAGGTAGAGGTTCGACTGTACACAAGGGCAGGTCATGAGTGTGTGTGTGTGTGTGTGTGTGTGTGTGTGTGTGTGTGTGTGTGTGTGTGTGTGTGTGTGTGTGTATGTGTATGTATGTATATCCCCTTGCAGCAGTCTAACCATGTTAAAGCCATCAGCATGCCTCTCAACCCCTCACAGAAAGATATCTGGTTAAAGCCATACAGAAAAGTGGGGCAATTGCCAAACATTGAGCACAACCTTCACACATTGCTGTGATATGCATGGAAAGTAGATACCAGAAGAGGTTGTGGATTTGAATGCACTTTACAAAGGGTATATGCTGTGACATGACAATATCCATCATTAATCTGTAATGTTAGTCTGTCATGATTTTCCAACAATTTGCCAGAATACCACAATGTTATGACAAACAGAAAAACAAATATGTGTCAAACTTCAGGACATTCTGCAAACATATGTATAGGTCAGAGGTATGGCCAGCATCTGTACCGCCCTGCAAATTGCAGGAAATGTTTGGCAAGGTGTGATCTGTGATGACAACTGAAAGAATACAGAGATCCCAAGAGTGTAGACAACAAACATTTCATAAAGTTGTCTACTAATTGCATAGAGCAGTTATTGCACATCAGAAGCACCTTAATGTTTTGACAAATAACGTAAGCTAAGATAATGTCACACAAAGTAGGTGTCATAGTAGAAAACCAAAGGAAGTCCTGTGTGTTGAACTTGCTGTGGGTATGGTATGTCCTGCCAACTGTCACGTTGCTAGGACACGTGTCCCACAGTCCACATCTGATAAGGTGGCAACCGGAATCTGTGTCACCTATGTGTGTGCAATATGTAGACATGTGAAGGCCCTGTGACTACCTGCTGCCCCCAATGACCCACATGTGTATAGGCATGAATGCTAACTGCCACCACCCACATATGTAAGTACTACCTAAAGCTGTGTCAACTGTAAGTATTGTGCAGTATATCATTGACCCACGAACTGCTGTTAACACACTGGAATGGGCCATACAGTGGGTATGGAACTGTGCAGTGTCAGCATACTATATGGCAAGGACATGGCCCCAGTTTTTCCCAGATCAGCACCAAGCTCATAAATGCACAGACTGCGATGACAGACCTGGGTACTCAGGATGCCAACAATGTTGCTTTCAGGCAAGTAGTGGCAGTGGTCAGGAAAATACTTGCATGTGGTTCACCACATAGGTAAAGGGACTGCATCCAGGCAAATGGTAGACATTAGCTCTGAATAGTCTTCAGTCAATATAACACTAAATTAGCAGCATGGCTGGTCTGCTATGCACCTATGCAGAAATCTGCAGAAACTGTAAAGGCTATGTTAACACCCACACATGTCAGTCATGGTCCTCAGCACAAGTTCTATGTGGGCAGTCTGTAATCAGTACTGCCCCACTGGTTATCAGTCAGGTTGTCCACTGGTGTCTGTAGCATGACTAGATGGCAATGTTGTACTCAGCCCTTCAACAGCTACCCCATGTATGAGAGTATAACTCTGAATGCATTACTGGCATGAGAGACCTGAATTGCATATGAGATAGCAAAAACACATGCTGGAGAGTCAAGTTTGGCTTCCAGAGGCTGCCCTGTGTCAGGACTACACTTCCCAAATGTGTCAAACACAGTATCATGCATACCCGCATCAACTGCATCAAGGTTGAGTGAATGGGAAAAAAAAAAATCTGTCCCTGGGGTTCAACCAATGTCCAGCAATGCCAGGGGCAACAGGTGCTGATCAATGATTCTGTTGAGGATAAAGTAATGGCTAGGCTTGTAAGGGACCCAGGGCTAGAACTCTAGTAACTTCTGCTATATCTATGAACCTGTGATCCTACGGACCACCAAGGTAACATGTATAAAGGCTAGCTGGCTCTGTCAAGGGATATCCATGCAATGTTATGCTGTCTGCCCCTATTGTCCCTCACACACTGCTGCACACATACGCTCCTAGGTAAACATGCACATATACAGCTGTACCTCGGTGATGAAAAGGTCTCTGTGTTTCCACTATGCCATACCTGGCTTTGGTAAAGGCAGCAGCTCCCCAGGATGTACACACAGACACCTGGAACACAACAGAATAAAGTCTCTGAAATAACAATCAGTCAGCAGCACTAACAGCAATAAAGCATCATGGTACAAAGGTACATACACTTTGATGTGTATCCATGAGAATTGCCAGCAGACAGCACCTTACATGGCATAACAGTAGTACACTACACACTGCTATTACCTTTACTATATTCACCCTGTGCATCAGACACATATTAGCATGTCCCTGCATCGATGGTATGGATAACAGGGAAGTGGCACAGGTATGATCACATGCACAAGGTGTGGGGTGGGTTTGTCAAAGGCCTAGGCTTGGCCATACAGTTGACATCATGTGTGTGTGTCTGGAGGAGTGGTGTTTAGGTGGGCCATGGAAAGGAGCTGTGTGTGTGTCTGGTGGTGACCTGCATGTGCTAGTGATATATGAGTGTGTGTATGCACACAGTAAAGCCACTTGCTAGCCCTACACAAGGATATGTTGAACACCCATGGACAGTACATAGCAGGATGTACAGTTCACCATCTCAGGGCAAGGGAATGGGAATTGGTTCTGCCAGGAGTGTCACTGGCACCACTATGCCCAAGACCAGGTGCGATACTACTTCCTGACAGTGACTGCTTTATGCTGGGTCCATGTCCCTCACGGGACTGGCCAGGACCATGTGCCCATGGCCTGCTACATTGTGGTGTGGACAGCATCCTCCCTTCGGTAGTGCTGGTGGTACTGCCACTATGGGAGTGTGAATGTGCACAACCACATGGGCTTTCAGCTGATATTGTTGCTGACCTATATCCACATGTCTGATGCCCTATTCCCTCCACATGTTCAAGCACAGATGTTGCATGGTTAAGGACTGATAATGTTTACCCCATCATCTATCCACAACATCAGTGAAATGATGTATGGTATCACCAATGCTATGGAGGGTGTCACTCATGCCAAGAAGTGTTGGATCCATAACCCTGAACATCCATCTGGTGTACCCTGTGCCTCCATGATGGACCAAAACATGTGTTGGGTGACATGTGCTGTGACACCTCTGACAGGAGTTGGATGGACAGCAGTCCTCCTTTGAGCACCCCTGTCAACCTGCATTTGCGGGACCTCACCAGTTCTCTGGCTATGGCTACTGTCTACAGTCACAGATGCCATAGTTGGCACACTACCCTGTTTAGTGCCACCACCCTCCAACTGTCCAATATCTGTAGCTGCTGGGGACCGGGATTGTATGGGCATACTGACCATGTGTGGGGACATTGTGGGTGGAAGTGGGATGTCAACCAATGGTATAGATTCAGCCCCCAACAACCTCACTTATGCCTCACTAGGGCCACCATCATCAGCAGAGTCTAATGAGAAACTGACAGCAGATTGTGAGGGGGGAAGACCCCAACCCCCATGTTCATCTGTGAGGGGAAAACAATATAAGTAAGTTACTTCCTGTGCTATAAAGTTTGCTAAAACACACACACATCTGACTGATGCTATGCAAGACACACAATCAGACCACAACAGACACACTCTGGACAGGCCCTCAACAACATGCAATGCAGCTACATTCAGTTAATGCTGCTACTACTATGCATCTGTGAGATACGTGAGAAGCAAGAGTATGTGATGGACCTTCATCTCGCACACAGTCCACCCATGTACACAATACTTATGTATCCCTGTATAGCACAGTGGCTACACCTACACAAAAGTATGTGCTGATACATTACAGCTCCTGTGAATAGGCTCCTGTGATGAACAATGTGATACACTGCAGTGAACCCCACCACAAGTGAACATGCACATGTTGCAATATGGCTAAGCTTAACAGTTGTGTCCATGGAAAACTGGGTGTACTTAACATGCCTATGGTATAGGTGAGCCACAACATGACATTTCCACACTCACTGGCTTCAGGTTGATGTTCCCCAGCCATCCCAGAGGGACCTATGTGGGCGAGAGTTATTGTCAGCATGCACACATATGGCATTGGTACAGGATAATATGTGCATTTATGAACATGTACACTACAAGCTGTGATAATACCCAAATTGCTGACATTCATGATATGTGTACACATGTGAGCATTACAAATCCCCACCCACAAATGCAGATTGACCTGGCATATGTCAACAGGTATGCAAAGCCTGCCCCTATGAATGCTACAGTATTAACGTGATGCCCACTGGGGCTTTACTTGGATGCTCCTTGGCTGTGGAATCTGTGCCACCCACCTCCATGACATATGTAGTAATGGTTTCCTGGGAAGTGGTGACTGAACCAAGGTTTGCAAGGAACTCCTCAGTGGCTGAGATTGGTGCTTGAGTAGCAGAGCCTCCACCTGTGCCAGCACGGTCCCTGACCACAGTTATAGACCTTTGCCATGCATTGTGTATGAAGTCTATGGCATGGTGTCAGACAAACATACTAGACCCGATCATTACCAACATGGGGACTCTATGTTCCACACCAGAAGTATATCCCTCATTGGTAAGATCAGACCATAAATTAATCTCACTGGATGTCCACATCCTGACCCCACCCCCAGCCCAGAAAACCACAGTGAAAAACTTCTCAAAAGCGAACTTCTCACTTCTCAAAACTGAAGTGGAATCCTTCAAGGCCCCAGGGCCAGTGGAAACTACGGCCCAAACTGCAGAATCCTATATAAACGCATTCTACGGACATCTCCAGGAATGCATGGATCATGCTATCCCAAACAAAACCAAGACCCAATCATCCAAAGGCAGGCGCCCAGTCTGGTGGACCCCTGCCATAAATAAACTGTACAACAGAAGGAGGAAGCTACTACATGATAGAGCAAAATCACTAATAGGGAAGGCATCTCTGATCAGTACTAGCAAAAAATTATGATCCCTCATAAAATCCTCCAAGGCCAGCTTCGAGAGAAAAATTGCACAGGACACCAAAGACAATCATAAGGCTTTTTTCAGTTATGTTCGAAACCTGGGATGCAACTCCCAGACTTGTTCTGAGTTGATTCTAAACGACAAACAATACACTGAACCCACAGACATCGCCAATATCCTGGCAGACAGGTTTAGTGCAAACTTCTCCACCCCCTCCCCCGCAAAAGAGCAAGTATCTATCCCAGCAGAGGGCTGCCTCCCAAACATCTCTGATGCTCAGGTGAAGGCTGCCCTCTCCAAAGCAAAAAACACTGCTTCCATGGGACCAGATGGTGTCCCAGGTTGCGTCCTACATGAACTCCAAGAGGAACTAATCCCTCAAATAAAACAGCTATACAATCTCAGCCTCACTGCAGGATATGTGCCCACAGAATGGCGTACAGCAACAGTGGTCCCACTCCACAAAGGTGGAGCCTCTATGGACCCTGGAAACTATCGCCCCATAAGCCTGACTAGCTTACTCTGCAAGGCTGTGGAGAGGATCATCATGGAGCTCATAAACAAAGACATTGGGGACCTACAGACACTAGATCCTACCCAGTTCGGCTTTGTCAAGGGCAGATCCTGCCTTTTGAACCTTGTTGACTTCTTCGAAACAGTCACCAAAGCCATAGATGAAGGGAAGGTAGTCCACACAGCCTATCTGGACCTTGCAAAGGCATTTGACACAATACCCCACTCGGGCATCATAGATAAGCTATCCAGCTTAAATATAAACCCCTATGTCACAAGATGGGTCGCAAACTGGCTCAAAGACAGAACCCACAGAGTGAGAGTTGCTGGAGCCATGTCAGACTCGAAACCAGTCACAAGTGGCATCCCACAGGGTTCTGTCCTGGGATCACTCTTGTTTGGTATATACTTGTCCGAGGTACAGGCAAACGTGGGAGGACTATGGCTCACCAAGTTCGCAGACGACTGCAAACTGGGCACCATAATCAACTTTCCAGCTGACACAAACATCCTTCAAAAAGGTCTCACAGAGACAGATAACTGGTGCCAGCGCCATGGTCTAAAGCTAAATGCCAAAAAATGTATAGTCATACCCTTTGGCAAAAACAATGTGCCCACAAATTACCACATAGGCGGAAACCCATTAAGTACAGAGAAAGTCATTAGGGACCTGGGGACCCAAGCTGATAGCAATCTCTCCTTTGAAAACCACATTGCCAAAGTGGTTAGAAAGACCTTCTACATAGCCCACCTCATCACGAAGGGTTTCACATCTAGATCAAGAGAGGTAATCATGCCCCTTTATTCATCCCTCATCAGGCCCATCATAAAATACAATGCCCCTTTTGGGATGTACCTTACCCGACACCTGCAGCAATTAGAAAGACCCCAAAAGTATCTCACCAAGAGGATCAAGGGTCTCAAACAGATGCCATATGCTGCTCGGTTAAAAAAACTCCAACTCTACTCAGTTGCATACCGCCTACTTCCAGGTGATCTATGCCTGACATACAAAGCTATGTCAAATCCAGAATTAATGGACATGCTCCACCTCAGTAAATCTAAATCCCTTAGAGCCACATGCTCGAGGGACTTGAACCTCAGCACAGAAATAAATAGAACTTGCTGGAGGGACAAGTTCATAACCCAGAGGCTCCCTTCGCTCTGGAATAGAATTCCAATTCATGTGAGGCAGAGCACCTCACTGAATCTCTTCAAGAAGAATCTCGATAGGTGGATGGGGGACCATAGGTTTGTCCCAGAGATTACTCCCGTGTCACTATTAGACAGAGGCACAGTAAACTAAACCTTAAAGGGCACAGTATACTGAAATCAAGGGGTGGTGTAAGCCATACAGAATCGGGCTAGGCTTATAATTGCCTCAGGGCAGATAACCTAGTATGAACCTATGAACCTGTTCATAGCTCCTGTCCCAGTGGCCCACATTATTGCCTGTTGCTACCAGTTCTGCCCACAGTGCATTTTTGCAGGTTTTGGCAGTTCCTTCCCAACAGTACCCAGTGATGGAGTCTGAGGGTATCAATGATTGCAGCAGTCTCGGCTTCTGAGAACGGTGAGTTCCATCTTCTGTACATCCCACCTGAAAGCCATGAACAGGGGAACACATCACAGGACCACATACATTGGCCACCATTATGTACAGACCCTGCACATCTACTTTTACCAGCACAGTCCACCAGTAACACCCATATTATACCCCTGACACCTATCAGCACAGCATGTGTGTGGGTATTGACAACATACGGGCATTACAGCATGTGTTGCCCCCCTTATCCTGATGTCTCATGTTCCCCCCAATGAGAACCATTAATGTGCATAATTTTCTGTTCATCATTTACATCACACAGCACATGCAGCAGCTGGGGACAAAGGTTCCCACCAGGGAATAGCAGGCCATCAAACATCTATCATACAACTATAGGCTATAAGGCCAACCCTCTACCAGGTTTCATACATGCTTTTCAGGAGTGACCTCACTGCGGCATGCAAGGCAATCACAGACTGCAGGAGTGCAAGTCATGCTCCACTCTGTTAACACACACACACACACACACACACACACACACACACACACACACACACACACACACACACACACACACACACACACACACACACACAAACACACTCCACCTGGTGAGTGACCTGCTGTTCACATGTGTATCCCACACTCTCAACTGTACAGATTTTCGTAGAATGTCCAGATTTTTGCTTTATATTTTTGGTCAGTTTTTCATAAAATTGTGGCTGTCTGGCAAATTAGTGACAAATCATTAAAGATTGAAGTTAGAAAATAATGACAGACATTTGAGTTTTAGACGTCATACCTTTCAGAAAGTTCAGGCTAATGCAAAACCTGTTATTCTATCAACTTTCTAAGTTTGTAAGATCAATATTTCAAAATTGTCCCTATTTGTACCACTTTTTTATGGCTTTGTACAGATTCTTTACTCTAAGAGGTTGAGAGGTATGGACTCCCTCACAATTACCCTGCGGTGGAATGTGCACCCTGTCCACATCAGGCAAGGTAGCTACCTACACCTTTGCAGGCATAACCTGGTCAACTGGATGGCTAACAGCACATACATCCTTGGGATACCACCTGCATCCCTGTTGGACGGGGACATAAGCTGCTGCCTTGCATACACATGGGCTAACATGTGGCCTAGGCATATGGCTGCTCAGGGCTCATTGCCTAGTAACCTCATATGGTACTAGGAATACCAGAAATGGCCTGACTGCTGTGGCAGACTGTGTTATTATGCGTCCACACACATCTTCGCTTTCAACTGCTGGGTGTCCCCTAGATGAGTGCTACTACAGGTGCATGTGGACATTCCAGGAACATCTGAATACACAATAACAGACAGCAGTGCATATGTGGTATAGAGTGACCTCCTCATAAGTGTCTGACATCTGCAGTACCCAGATGTTTGCGGAATGTGTACATGTGCCTGAAAGATGTAGACCCCCTCCCCCCACCAGACAAATGTGTATTTCCGGACACCAGTTGGACAATACGTGATGGTTGTCCACAGAGTTTGTGGAATGTGTCTGTGACATTCCAGACCCCTGGGGACACAGTAATGATACATGAATGTCTGGTACTATACCCATTCCCTTACATTGTATGCTCAGTATTTATGCACTGCTGCTGTGCCAGAGTCAGCATTCCCCCACTACTAGTACCTATAACCTGGTTTCCTGCTGCAGAGGCTCACCAGGTATGCTAGCCATAGGTGTCAGGCAATCAGATACAGGTGTGGAGTACACACTGACCTAGCCAAAGTATGTCAGGAATGGTCAGGGAGACCTGGACAGTCTATGAAATACTCCTGTATGACATTAGCAGACTGAGAGGGGCTCAATGACAGTACATGATGTGATATGCCAGCTGTATCCACCAGTATGTACTGTCAGTATGATGCCCCTGCACTGGCCCAGTAATCAAGGAGCCTCAATCCTCACCAATAGCACCAGTGAGAGACGTTCACAATGGAGGATGACAAGTACACACAGTAAAGTACAATTACTCTTAAGAGCACACAGAGATCACAGTCAGTCTGGGGCTGGTTTCTCCCTCTTTCTCTAAATCCCCAATAAGACTTCCCACTGGCACAGCTATACAGTTAACATCTCAGCAGAGTGGTCAAGTCAAAGCCTCCATCTCCCTATCTGCCCAAGCAGTGCTTTGTGTTCCTGCCCAAATAGCTGACACACACACTTTGAGATTTGATTTATAATTCAAACACACACACACTCCTAGGAAAGGCTGGCACAGGTTTACTAGCTATGGCCCCTTCTGCCCAGACTAAAAGTTAGTTATATCTGCCACAATCCAGCTCTTTATCAGCTACTCTAAGACCCTTACCAAAGTGTGATGAATCCTACTGTGTGATGTGTCTATTATATAAATGCGACCAAGACCAAGGCTATTGGAGTGGGCTATACAGTGTCACCAAATACATATGCTTACTTAGCTCTACAAATACCAGACAAAATTACAAGGTTTAACTATATTTAATAATTGCTAATAAAGGAATAAGACAATACTCAATCAATACAGTAACTACAGAGTTCAGAATCACAGGAAATATTTTAAGACAACATTGCAGGATAGTCTCAAATAAATACAGCAAACATCTCAAGTAATCTTTACTATATTAAATTACCACCAAGACCACCGATCCAAAAAGTAAGCGAATTTAATGAAACACTTAGCGCCTCGGCTTACACAGCCTTCCAAGAGTGTGAGAAGAAATTCACTTGTAGTGTTATAAAGAATCTCAGTCTGTCTTCATGAAGAAAATGTCAGACCTGTTTACCATAGGCAGCAGCTTGCCTTTTGTAGGTAATGATCATGAATAGGTGATGGCCTGTGCACCAATCTGTCACTCCAATTTGCTAATTACATTGGGAACAGCTGTGTTACCTTTCCATTAGCCAATGGCATGGCAACACACTGCTATAATTAAGGCCTTCATGTGGCCTTGCCCCTTTTCCTGGCCTGTGAGGAGGACATTATCAAGGTGTGGGAGCTACAGCATCACAGAGGGTAGGTGGAAATACTGTCCACTGTTTGGATTGATGTGTTATGTCCGCAGTTTTGCATGCTATGTCTGCCCATTGTTAACAGATTTTCAGATTCTGTAACCATGTACTGTGTAAATGTGTGTTGGGGTGAGTAAGGAGAGAGGCAGATGTAAATGTCATACATCCTTTTCTATCTGACTGTGCATGCTGCTACAGTTGATGCAGGTCTGTCAGCTGTGTAAGTTTGTAGGGGGAGACTATGACACATGTCCCTTAAAACCTCAACACCCCCAACCCTTTACGTTTGGCTGTTTTGTGGATGCCCTGCTCTAGGTGTTTGGGCACAATGTTAGGTCTGTAGCAGGTAGTTGTACATACTGCTGCATGTGTAGCAGGCCACAGCTGCTGCATTCTGGCCAAGAGTCAAACTAGGGATTATGAAGACACTGGGGGAGAGAAAGCTGTTACTGTCATTGAGGGTGTGGTGTCAGCTGTTGGGTCACAACATGGCCTGTTTGAGGGTCCCCCCAACAGTCCAGGTGAGGCATGTGCCTGTGGTGCATATGTTATGTAATAGTGCCATCCAAGAGTTGTAGGCAACATTTAGTACACATATTCATAATTGTAAAATGTGTCCCACCCTGCAGGCCTTTAACGTGCTACTGTGGGTGGCAGTCACTGCAGTGGAGCAACCAGTATTGCTGGATATTGCAGGGCTCAATATTCCTATGTTGTATTGCTATGGATGTAGTTGTCGTGCACAGACTGGGCTTTGGGTAAGGGCTGTGGGTATGTAGATGTGGCAGATGCTAGAAATGTAACAGATAGAGGCACTGAGTCATTATTTTGGCAGCTGTATTTGTAAGACATATGTGCATGCATACAGTGTGTAACACAGGACTAGCACGGACATGTTTGTTCTGATGGGTATGACGTGCGACACTGAGCTGTCTGTCAAGATTTTGTCACCCCAATCTGCACTGCCTTGCCAGTATGTTGGTACACCAAGTAGGTTTTATGATGACCCTGCCATAAATACGGGGTACAACTGTGGATATTCAGCAACAGTTTTTGCAGTTGTCAGCTCTACCTGATATTGTAGGCCTCCCATACATCCTTCAGCATTTATTTGTCTGTATACTGGTTCTGTGTTTGTGTCAGAGGCCCAAGAAAACTATTATTTGGGCCACTATATATAGGAGTACTGCATGACTGGTAATCAGGATATGTTTGTAAAAACAGCTGTTATACTCCAGAAGTCAGTTGGCTTACTGGTATGTTGTTCTGACTGTAGTTCAGACAGTTCTGGGTCCAAAATTTGGCAGTGATGTCTTTTTCCCTAAAGTTACATAACTGTAGTGTATGATATATTTACAAAAGGATCTTTAAATCCCCAGAGCTTATCTGGTGTAGTGGTGTCTTGCTCTGGCTGTAGTTCAGAAGGTCCTGGGTTCAATACGTGGCAGCTTTGGCTTTTTTTCCTAGTGTTAAGTGACTACACTGCATGATATATTTAGAAAAGCAGTACTAATTCCCCAGAGCTGGTTTGGGTTAGTGGTGTGTTGCTCTGATGCTAGGGCACAGGTTCCTGGGTTTAAGACCTGGCAGTGAAGTCTTTTTTACCTAATGTTACATGACTATACTGCATGATACATTTACAAAAGCAGTAGCAATTCCCCAGAGCCAGTTTGGCTTAGTGGTGCATTTCTCTGCCTTTAGTACACAGGGTCCTGCATGCGAGACTTGTCAGGGCTGGTTATTCTGTTGCTGGGCAGTATAGTGACTGAATGAGATAGAGTGATTAAAGCAGTTTTAAGCAGTTTAAGTGGGTTCACGTGGTTTTGCATGATGCACAGCAATGCCGAGGGATGTGTAGGTTCTCTTAGCTTCGCTTAGTGGCACTTACTCCCACTTAAACCAATGCTATTTCCAAAAAAAGAAAAAAGGATGATAGGAAAGTGGTGACATGGGGGCAAGCAGGGAGAAAAACATTATGAAAGGCAGCTAGGGATGTGCAGGACAGGTATAGGAAAGGTTCATATCTCCCCATTTCCTGTGGAGCAACAGCTGTGAATGATGTGGATAATTTGGAATTTAGAGCCTCACACCCCACATGGAGGGATGTGGGTGACATACATTTGTTGAGTGATTCATGGGTAAATTGATTAATGTCAGTGTATGCAGGAGCAAAATGGAGAGCTATGTATGGGATGAGATTTTGTGGAGTGACAGATGCCCTTTTTTCATTTAAGGTGAGAGTGGATTGTTAGAGAAGGGCTGCACATACATGTGGGGAGGTAAGCTGGGTAGGAGAGGTTGCTTTTGCAAACAGACAAAACAGCAGACAGGGGCAGTGTATGACACATGAGGGGGGCAAACACCTTGGACGGGGAAGGTGGTTGTAAATCAGAGGGCCACGTGCCCCCAGATGGAAACATTGGGACTGAGGTCCCCAACCATGAGCAGTCACCACTGTGCCTTCATGGTCCCAAAGGTAGGTTTTCTGGGGGATGGATGATGGTGCCAGCCGTCCACTTGAGGTGTGCCAGTCTGCCCTCGATCTGGCACAGGCAGACATCCAAGTCCCGCTGGATAACCCTGCACACCATACCTCTGAACTGGTGTTGGGTGACAGGGCCCTACCTGTGCCTGCACCTAGGGGAGGACAGGCCCCGTCTCCTGAGGTGGTTTCACCCAAGGGTGGTGTAGGACCAACGAAGGAGGCAGCTTGAGGTCTGGAACCCGGTGCAGTGGCCAAATGAGATGGGACAGGTGGATCCGCTGGGATCTAACTACTCAGACATGCTATGGTGTTGATGTTTGTCAAAGTGTATTGGTTAGTCATGAACAAAACATTTCAACATTAGTTATAAAAACATGCATGCATATTCCAATTAACCAAGAACAATAAGACTGGAAAAATTGCATAGCAAACAGAACACATGCATAAATGGAATTACAGTCATTATTGTAACAGTATGCCGGCAACATTTACGCCAACAGGCCACCAACAATGGAATTTGAACAAGGTATGTTAGTATGCATCTATTGAAATATATGAACAATAATACACCGCAAGTCCCAACATTAGGTTTTGAGAACAACATACCCACAGTATATGGATAGTAATTATTGATGCAAATAAGGGGTGGGGGGAGCAAAAAACAGTCCATTACCAACTGTATAGGCTATATTTTTTACAACACTACTGCTCAATACTCTACAGATCTGCCCTCATTATACATCTTCCTGAGGCCTATAGCTATTGTAGTACATACATACCTGTTAATCTGTCAACCTTGAATGCTGTGGGGCAAGCTCTGACAACTCTAGGTACATGACTTGAGGGGACTCGTACATGTAAAGGTTACATTTATGACTAACACGGCGTACCCTGCACTGATGTTGTGTGAGTGTGCTACTGGCATACTTCAACTGGATTTGTATCTGTGTCTAAGATTATTGGCAACAGTGATCACTAGTGTGACAGAGTGACACTTGAGTGACATGTATCAGGAAGAGTGCATGGTGTATATACCTATCCTGCTGTCATTTGTAGGCATGGGGTTGGACACTGGAACATTTGTGCACAGTTTATTAGTATGTCCTTCATACAGCTAATACAAACATTTCTTTACCTGTGAGCCCTGTGGAGAGAATATCTGTTAATACTACCTGACTATTTCTACAAATACTCAGGATTACTTGTGTATTACTATAAACACATCTTAGTACCAGTCCCTGTATTTAAACCATTTAAACCATAGTCTGTGTATGCAAAAGTGGACAATGTATCTATTTCTTATCATACTTAGCTACTGGACCACTGCTGTCTGATACTTGACTGATGTGTGCTTAAAACTCACTTGGTTACAATGTCTGATCTTGTAATATAAATGGAGTGTCACAGAAGATTGTAGTGACAGTTGAACAAACATGCCTGGGAGTCATGCATGATAGATAGATTGTGAATTGTGTAGCAATACTTTGAATGCAGGTATACATATTTAACCTCTAGTGGATGTGATTATGTGTGATCTGTACAGACGATAGCAGGGTGCTGGATTGCATACCTGACCCATACACATTTGCATATCCTATATTTGCAGTCTCCACCTATTACAGTTTCATACTTGCCTGCATCAGCATACCTACATTCAGGACTACATATAGCTGAATGCAAAGGTTAACAATGGACTATGCTCCATTGGACAGCTGGTTATCAGACAAACCTCAGTGAAGTCATGCACCCATTGTCATATTTTCTGTGTAGCACATGTACACTTGTATTTCTTCAACAACAGACCAGATTAAACACAACAGTTTGTGGGAGTAATCTATATTTAGGGTGACATGACACAGTGGTTTATTACATTCAAAAGTCTAACTTCAGTTGTACTGCATGTCCTGTAGATGATGAATGAATGTCATCTATTACTTTCACAGTAGCAATCACAGTGTACTTTATTAGCAGATTCATTTGGACACAGTATTACTACTGTATTGGCTTTCTTTCATCAATAGTAGCTTGTTTACTGCCTTCATCTATATTACACAGTACTTGGCATTAGTCACTTATATCAGTGTTGGTCTAACAACACATTTATTCAGTACACTCAGAACACACTATACCTAAAGGCAGTAAACAATTACACTTTCTTATTTATTGCAGTACATATTGCAAGTTAGATCTGTACTCACCACACTGTCAGTGCAGCCTCACCAGTTGTCCTGCATAGGCCTCAATGTTATGAGCCCTCTCCTCTGCAGCTGTGGAAGGAAAACACACCATTATGCATACCTGTCTATCAGATATTCATAGTGCAATTTGATAAATCACCAATTGATATACTTACAAACTTCTGGGGCATTCTGGGTCTGAGCATCTTGGATCCATTGGGCCAGGAGTTCCCCCTTGCTCCATCTCAGGTCATCATAATGATGATAGACCTGCTCACCAGTGCGGGGATGCCAGTGGCATTTTGCCTCCCTTTGCCACAATTGGAACATTTTTAAAAAATGCTGAGCAAAGCTCAGCAGTGTGCAAGCCTGCTAAGCTGAGTTGAGCAATGATTAAAGTGGCAAATACTTTTAGTAGTGCTTAGCTGTGTGCAAATCCACTCAACTGAGTTGGGGAGTGCTTAGAATAGGACTGCTTAGCAATGCTTAAACCAGCTAAGCAGAGCTAAGCACTGCTAAGTATTTCTCAGACAGGTCCTGTTTGAACTTAACTTGGCTTAGCAGTGCTTAGCAAAACTGAGCTAAGCGGAAACAAAATTTTTCATTTAAAAAATAAGAATTGGATATTAATTACTCATTACTGATACATTATTATTAAGTGTATATATTTTACTTTACATGACGTCCGCCATGTGCTTTCATTATATTACCTTGGGGTGTGACTGTACTGCAACGGACACTTGTATTTAAATGGTTGATTTCACCTCATATCTCCACTGACAGTGGACCAACTACACTATCCTGGTTAACAAATATCAATAACTACATCAATAAATAAAATAAAATTTAATATACAAATGCTTTCCCATGTAAAAGCTGAATGGCCTGCCTTGGTATTTAAACCGTACACCTACAGCACATGAAGCCGTAACTGTAACCACTCAGTTAACTTAGCTCTGCAGATTTCAGCTATACATTTCTATCTAGCTTCTCGGTTCATTTAGGCACTGTTGCGCAAAGTGCCATGCCGCTCAATCCCACTCAGCTACACCTAACCTTTGAAGAAAAAGAAACAAAAAAAAATTAACCATTAGTTACAAATTATACAATACACTTCAAATTATTAAATAAGTGTCCGAGGACACATTCATAGTTGTTTTAATGCTGTACAGCACTTTTATAATGCAGGGTGTGTGTGTTATGGATATGGTAACATACCCCCTACATGACATTCACTTCACAGTCTTCATTTAAGTGTCTGAGGACACTTTCTTTATTGGAAAGTGCTGAATGACACTTTGAGAGTGGAGGGGACGTGTTACAGATCTGCAAGCACTGTAACACACCCCCTAGCACTGATTCAGTATCCATGTACATGGCTCCCTCTCAGTAGCGTGCCTTCATTAATATGCAAGGCACACTGCCTATTGAGAGATGCAGACATGGGCACCATTCACTCCATGTAGAAATAACACTATTCCTACATGGAGTTTATTAAATCTGGGGGATAGTTTTTTGTGAACTTTTTTAATGGATTGGGCAATGTGAATATCACATTTCAGGTTATTGTCAATTTCCACTCCTAGTAATTTGGTATGGTTTGTTGAGGCGATAATAATTTTTTTTAGAGAGGATACTGAAGGTTGTGGATGGGGGTGGTCTGTTTGGGTAGAAGAGAAGTTTTGTTTTGTTGGGATTTAGGATAAGTTAGGAGCTAGTGAACTAGGATTTAGCAGATAAAAAGGAATCATGAGTAATGGTATGGAGATCTTTGAGGGAGAAAGCTGAGCAAATCAAGGTAGTGTCTTCAGTGTACTGAATCACTGAGCCCAGGGGTGTAGCTGACTGGAGCTGGCTGGTAAAAAGAGAAAAAAGAAGAGGACCAAGGTCAGTGGTGGCTGGTGACTTCAAATCAAAGGGGGGGGGGGGTTCCAGGAGACAGCTGAATGGGTGGGACCAATGGGAAGGGATGTGTCCAGCTAGAAAGGGGTGGAACTATGCCGAAAACCACAAAAACCAGGACTTTAATTAAATACGCTGCCCTGGGTGCCAAACAGTCATTTTGAGAGTCCAATCAAGACAAAATAAAGTGGAGAAGAAAAACAATATTTCAATGCATTGGCTATATGATCTAGATGGAAACAAAAAGGTTGCGAGGCATGAAAAAATAAATTACATTTTAAATACATTACTGGAATAGCAGTCAAAATCAAGTATAAAAAATAAGCAGCACTCAAATCAAACCACTTCTTGCATTGCAGTTCTAATTATAATTTATATTCAGCTTTATAAAAGTACCAAATAATATGCTGAAAGTAGTGATCTCTGTGATACCCCCACTTGTAAAAATGTTTCTTATCCAAAAAAGACCTGCTGCCTGACAACAACTATCTACTTGTTTCATGGGGGGAAACAGGATCAAAATAAAAAATGAACATTAAACAAGAAACAAGCTCAAGATAAATTGCTTAAAGGATTACTACACAGGTTATGGACCACACATGATATATTAGCATTCTGTTTAGTTTATTGGTAAAGCCTGCAAAGATGACTGCAAGTCTCCAGCAAATGTAATGAGCTTCTGAAAATACTGTGATCCTGTCCTTTATTACAAATACTGTCATATGCATTTCAATAACTAAGGCTTAAACGTTATCTAGTTATATAAATATTCTCTGCATGGCAACAACGAAAAGGCTTTCAGTGTTGATAATTCTTTAACAGTATGCTTATTAAACCTTATTTGCATCTTACAATCTCAGACAAGCTTACCTAATGGTCATCAATGCATTGCTACTTAAAGACAGAGCAACAGGCACCGCAACAACATGTATTTTCTGTATAATAAGAAGCATAAATCAACAGTATAAAAATATGACAGAAAGTGAGAACATTCTGCAAAGTCAAGGACAGATAAAAAGCCACTGTAGTACTTGTGTCTATCTTGGATGGGGGGATAATCTGTCTGCGCACTTATACTGCATAACTCCTCCTTGCTTTGCTTGGACACATCCAAAGTCACTACATGGGGGAGTGGGGTACAACAAGTATGTCACAAGTTGAAATGTCTCTGGCTGATGGTGATGGCCCTCACACATTTGTCTTACTCTCAACTTCAGAGTAAAGAAATCTGGGCAAAGCCATAAATAAAAGCGGGGCAAAGGCCCAATAAGGACAATATTTAAATATTGCTCTTACAAACTTAGAAAGTTAATAAAATTGCATTAGTATGAATTTTCTGAAGGGTATGAAATCTGAAACTCAGATGTCTGTCATTATTTTCTAACTTCAATCTTTAATGATTTGCCACTAATTTGTCAGAAAACCACACTTTTATGAAAAACAGACCAAAAATGTGGTGCAAATATCTGTACACACACACACACACACACACACACACACACACACACACACACAAAAAAAAAACTTCTGCAGACCTGAAGATCAAACATCTCTCTGTTCACAACAATGCTGTTGGCAAGTGAAAATTTTCTAGCAAAGTCACATCATCTGTGATAAAATTACAAACAGTTCTTGTCATCATCTTCATTTCCAACCCACCTTCCTCTTACTCTCTAAACCTGGTTTGCATTCTTCCTCTGGACTACTGGCCCTGATTATTTTATCTACCACAAGCCAGGCATGTTTTTCTACATTCAGCAATCACTTTTACTAGCACGCATTCAGCAAGTGGTTGACCAAGGGCCCTATTCCCTTTCTAGTGAAAAAAAAAGCAATGCATCCTAATTATTCTGTGGTTCACACTAATTAATAGATCACCAGCATCAAAACATCTTAGCAATTATTTTTATTTTTAAAAGCATTTATGTAGTTTTCTTTTATGCATTTTAACATAACATGATAAGTCATATGCTTATTAGGAATATCCTATGATTGGTGGGAAAGCATTTCAGTTCAGAGCTGCACCGGGTCAGCAATTGGTGACTGTGTGTATTCTATACAGACTCAACATTATAACGTAAGTGACCAACAAGCCTTGTTATTCCATAATAATGATTAAACATGGGTTCCTACATAAGAAGTAATTATACTCATTACTTTCGTGCACTTGTGAATATTGCAGGGCAGCAAGGAAAAGCAGCATGTGTTTTCACTTGTTAATTCTCATAGTGGCTTATAACCTCATTCTTTATTTGTATTTTTTTATTATGCAGTTTTAAAAACAATAGATTCAGCCTCCATTTTGTTCTGCAGTAATACAATAGAACCATGCAGTGGGTAGCAACATTTATTTTCAATGGCACAGTTTAAGAATATTATGTGTATCATGCACTCAGTCACGTCAATAACTGCTTTACCCAGTTCAAGACTACAAGGCTGGAGTCTTTTCAACAAATGCTTAGGCTGCTAGCCGGGCCCTAGCTTTGCCTTTTACTGACACGTTTTTTTCTTTTAAGTTTACTGTTTACAGGCAGATTTGACTGCTTAGGGCAAGATCAGACATCAATAATGTAGCAAACTGTGCAAGCAGTGCACATTGAATTTAAATCTGTTCTGTAGGTAGCTATAAACTTCAACTCCGTGAGTAAAGTCTAAACCAAAGTACTGAGTGTTTATCACTCTTTTCCCAGCACACAAAGCACAGGAAGAGGAGAGAGTGAGAACCAATCAGTCCCCATCCAGCCATCCATGTCACATATGTGATTGCGGACGTGGCAGTCCCATATCCTTCTGCTTTACTGCAGTTACAAACTGCATAGTCTTCTGATGCCTTTTCTCTTTAATCTGCACTGCTTTTACAGCAGTCCAGATTTACAAAAACTATTTTTTTTTTAAACCCAGAACTTGACGAGTATGGGCAGTTAGAGTTCCAGGACTAATAACAGCAGGAGTCTGTCAGTTGGGTAGCTAAGCAGCAGCCAGCAAGTACAGAGTATGCAGCAGGAGTAGACTACAAAAATAAAAATAAATATTTTATTTTTTAAAATTATTTTTTCTTTCCACAGCTGGGGGTACTGCAGTCCTGCTACCTGATGGCACGAGCCACAACTGCCAAGGATGGAGCCTTGGGGAACCCCTAAGGTGACAGGGAGAAGAGGTGAAAGATCTTGTTATCAATGGACAGCCTGTTGATGTTCTGCTTGGTAACTTTGGAACTAGGTGATGGGGGGGGGGGGTGACTGAGGCCAAGTGAGGAGAAGACATAGATGAGTTTGGAGTGACTGACCATATAAAAGGCCTTGGACAGGTCCAGGACTATGGCTGATACAAACTGACCATTTTTATGCTGTTTAACTGTGTTAGTAAAGGACAGTAGGCCTGTGATGGTGCTGTGAAAGGGCCAAAAACAATGTTGGGTATTAGATAGGAGGTTGTGTTTAAGAAGATAATCCATAAGCTGGGTGTGTATGACCCTTTCCAGAATTTTTGAGAGAGGGGATAGAATTGCAATTGGGTGATAGTTTGTTAGTTCAGTGGAGTTAGCTCCTTTACATAAGGGCAAGATGTGGGAGATTTTCCAGATGGTGGGGACATAAGCTTCAGATAATAACCTGTTTATAAGTATGGATACAGGGTATGCAATCACTACTGCTGCAATTTGCAGGAAGTCAGCAGGGAAATTGTTGGCAGCTAAGGTAGTGGGCTTAAGTTTATTTAGTAGTTTTTTAATGGTGTTATTGGAGACTGGGTTTAGTGTAAACTGGTTGGTGTTTTTGGGAGAGTGTAAACTTTTGTAGTATAGGGTAAGAGGGGAGTGATTGGAGTTGGTCTGTGTCATTGCAAGTTGCTGAATTGATTCTGTGAATTAAGTATTAAACTGAGTGGCTAAGTTCATGGAGTTGTTGGTTGTTGTTGCACTAGCAACCAGAACTGGCCAATTCCTTTTGATTATGTCACATACCACATCTATATTCCTTGCATAGGTTAAGACACATCTGAGCTCAGTCTTCATATCACCTTGACCTTTGGGGAAGGCTTCAAAACTATCCCCAAAATAGGGTTCAGCACGGGACATTCTCAATGGTCTTACTTCCTCAATAGTGTCCATAATCTCTTTCCATGAATAACCTCTATTGAGGAACTCAGTGGTTAAATCATCAGAAACACCTTGCAACTTTCTATCAATATCACACAATCTCATCTCCCTCATGAACTGTCCTTTCAACACATTCCTAGGCACGTGTCTTGGATGCATACTGGATTCTACAGTTTCCTAACCCTTTTAAAGGTATATTTTATAACTGTAATATCACGAAAGTTAACCGACTGTTCAGAGAAATCATAACTAAATTTAAAAAAACTTGTAATATGTAGAAAATCCACAAAGTCAGTGAACATCTCTGGTGTACCATTCCATATCAAAAATGTATCATCCACAAAGCATTATTAAAAGCTAATGTACTCTGCTCATTAATTATTAGCTAAAACACATTCCAGTTCCCAGTGTATCAATAGTGTGTTCACATAAGAGTTAGCACAGACTGTACCCATGGCCACATCAGTTCTTTGAAGATAAAAATTACCTTCAAACACAAAAATATTGTTCTCCAAGATCAATTCTAGTAGGGTACAAATCAGCATCACTCTGCTGGTTAATAGATTAATATATCTAGTAAGAAAATTGCGAACATTCTCAATTCCAACATCATTAGGTATAACCATAAACAGCGAACTGATGTCAAGGGCAGCCACTTATACAAATCTTTAAGAAACCTCTTAGTGTCTACCAATACAGTCTCAACTCTTGCAAGAATTGGTTTTAGTGGTTTCTCTACAAATATAGAGAGAGGCTCAGTCAGCCAACCCTTACTCAAAACTATAGGCCGCATAGGTGGTGTGACTGCATCTTTGTGGATTTTTGGTAAACCATGAAGGATCGGTATTACTGGACGTCCTACCATAAAATACTCAAAAAGATCTTCCCTGATCATAACAGTCATAAGAAGATCATAAATATAGAACATATAAGACCAGTAACTTGATACCTTTGTAACAGTACATACATATCACAATCATTTAACATTGTCAGCATCTTATTGGTATAGAAATGTCTGTCCATAATCACCACATCACCCCCTTTATCTGCAGGAAGAGTCTCCAAGAAATCAGCTTTCCATAACTCATGTAAGGCCTCTCTATCACTGAAACTGAGATTGTAATATCTATGGCCATCTCCAGTTCTTAAAGTTTCACATACTTGGCTTTCACATAAGCTGGTAAATGATTCTGCAAAGGGGTGAGATGGGGTAACAGACATACTCATTTTTTTTAAAAACTGTTTCAATCACATCTTCTCCTGCAAATATTACATTAAGAGAAACTTTTCTTGCGAAATGTCTCAAATCAAGTAACACGTCTGTTAACTCTAACTTTTTTGATGATATGAATGAAAGCCCTTTTTGTAAAAGTGGGACCTGAGCTTCAGAAACAACATAAGAAAAAAATATTAAAAACTAAGTTGCCTGACTCTTTTTCTGTGTCAACATACAGTACCTGTTTGCTGCTATCCTTGTATAGCTGGACGAACATGCCCTTGCCTTACATGATGTCTGGAACAGTCTTTCTTTTTGCCTTTCTCTATTGCTAAAGGTTGCGGTAGTGTGTAGGTAATTCAAAAAGGGGCTGTGGTGGTTACCGATGTAGAAGTTGTAGCAATACCTGAAACTTCTACTCCATTACCCAAGTTCTCCAAACTATTACTTACATTTGCTTGAACGACAGCTGAACAATCTGACAACTGATTCATGGAAACAGTAGCTGCTTTACATGCTTCTAAAACAGCCTGTTTTTCATTATTATCCAATGTCAATTTCTCATTTTCTACTGGGGCTATGACTGTCCGTGGCCAAGAAAACACAAGGCCCTTAGTAAACTCATCTATGGCATAATGTTAAGGTGTTTACCTTGTAGACACAAGGTGCAGGGTTTAATTCTCACATGGGGCAATTGGCTAGGCTTAAAATGGCCCACAAGGGCAGTTAGCCTAGTATTAATCTATGAACCTATGAATCAATGTGAAAGACAAGGCAGTTCACTATCAGTGCTGGTTAATATCATACTATACTGAAATGTTGGGAGGGTGGCCTAATGGTTAAGGTGTTTACCTTACAAACACAAGGTACAGGGTTTGACTCTCACAAGGGATACCTGGCAGGCTTAAAATGGCTCACAAGGGCAGTTAGCCTAGTACTTACCTATGTCTAGGAGTTTTTCTGTTTAATTGCCCAAAATCTGGAATCATAACTTGTTAAATTATCTATCATCTTGTTTATGTGTACCAAAAAACAGTCCTTGTTAAATCTCTGTGTAATATAATTTCACAGTCTGTTGATTTATTTAAGCAAGTCAAGTTTTTTTTATAAGTTATAACTGATTAGGTATCATTACCTTCCATCAGAAATTACTCAAAACTAATGTCAGAGTAAAGGGCTTACTGAGGGTCATTTAGGGTCTTTCTAAATTCATCTAAGTTCTTCCAAAAAATAAGCAGCTGTGGATTGAAGATCTTGTATAATTGTCAAAATGATTGCATCAGGTGGAGTCAGACTACACATACTGTACCTACTCCCACCCTCAGCCATGTGGGATTTTTATCCTAACCTATCTGACACTTAAAGATAAAAGATTAAAATTACTATGTGAAAAAGTAAAATGCTTTTACTGCCACCATGTGGAAACTGTGTCTCCACTCCTCCTGCTCCTTAATATCATCATTGTCAATGTCAAAATTAGTCAGAAAAAGGACCTTCTTGGTCTTTATACAAGTAAGCAAATACTTGATATAAAGTACTTTATATAAATAAGGAAGAATCTACTTCTCTCTTGGAGGAAAGCACAATTTTCAAAAATCAATGTTTGGAATGCGTCTGATTTAGACATTTGTCTTTTGGCAGAAACTGCAGCTTCCTGAAGTTCATCTGCAGAATTTGGGAGAGCAAAACCCGGAACTAAAGTATAGAATGATTTGTTACTCATAGCCTTAATTTTGTATTAATGATCCTATTTGTTAACCAGGTAGGCCCACTGGACAAACAATCCATTTTCAGGGCAGTCCAGCAGCAGTGTCTGTCTAAGTGACTTGTTCAGTGTCACTCAATAAGTGACTGAAGGTTGAGGGAATCAACTCTTGTACCATATAAACTACAACTCACAACCTTACCCTCTGCACCAACTGCCAGACACAAAGCAACAGATATCAGTAGACAAGTTTGGTTTGTACAAGAACCAGAAAGACCTCAGTTTTGAGAACTGTATTCCAATGTAATTACATATGTATGATAAACAATCAAATTTACATAAGCAGTGCTAAAAATGAGTCACACACAAAAGGTTACCATGCTTTTAATTGTATCAAAATTTCAAATAATGCCCTCACAACCCCATTAATGTCATGATTTTTTTATAAATTTGTACTCCAAGTAATTGCATTGATACTTCTCCTACAGTCTTCATATTTTAGTATATATCATGCATGCAGAATTGAATATATATATATATATATATATATATATATATATATATATATATATATATATATATATATATATATATATACACACATACACACATACACCCATTAATAGCTTTTAATTTACTAGTTAGTAGTACAAGAAGTATACATCATTCTGGACACAAATATCTATCCTGCTGCTCAATTATAGGATCATTGGTTTTATTCATGTGCTAAAAAGGGATCCCTATCATATGACAGAAACATCATTTGACTGAATCTCATTTGACTGAGACCATAAGAGTGACATTTCAAAAGACTGAAAAGTCACTTGACTGAAACCCATAAGACTGAAACCCATAATACCTAATTTCAACATACTGAATTTTAAACTGGACCATATAAAACTAGACTAGGTGGGGGGCTGTGCCCCCCACACCCCTAACTATATATACTAACTCCAGGATTGCACTACAGTGGGGAAAAGGGCATAGTAGTGGCAGCATGTAGACTACTGTAAGGTAAGTAAAAGGTATATGCCCTTTTCCCCACTGTAGCTCAATACTGGAGTTAGTATATATAGTTAGGGGGGTGTGGGGGGCACAGCCTCCCCACATTGGAGATGTGGGGCATAGCCCCCCACCTAGTCTGGTTTTATATGGCCCACTTTACAATGTAGTATGTTGAAATTCAGTATTATGGGTTTCAGTCTTATGGGTTTCAGTCAAATGAGGTTTCTATCATATGATAGGGATCCACTAAAAAGATAGGCTCCCTGTGCTGGGCATCATGTTGCTCCTTTAAATTATCATGTACACCATGGCTAACATAGGATTCATGCAAATCAATATGATCATATGTCACTTGATAAAAGCACCTTTCAATGAGCTTCAGAAGAAAGATATTTTTCTGGGGTGACACCTCCCTCTCAACCCCCTAACATATATATTTATATACCTATTCTACAGTTGTAATCCAGTAGAGAAAAAGAAAACTCCACTGTCAGCAAAAGTTGATTTGCCCAAATTTCTTCACTCGATTGGCACTAGCTCAAATGGGTGTCTTTTGAATGAAGTGCTCCCTTACATATATAGCCCTAGTTTATCTATATTCTCATATATATATATATATATATATATATATATATATATATATATATATATATATATATATATATTTAGACCCCACAATAATTTAATAAGTTACAGGTGTTTTGCCATTGTTTAGTTAAAGTACTTCAGTTGCTAATACTGAATAAATGATGGCATGTAAGAAGCATAATACATGGCAAGCTTTTTTTCCTGTCTCAATAATCATTTGAGCTATGAGAATTATGACTTAACTAAATATTCTACATTCTTGGATGACTATTTAAAAAGTAGGCCACATAATGAAACTGTGTACCAAAGAATTGCAATAACTACATTTATGTTAAGTGAGAAACTCTAAATTAATTATATAAACCAGATATAGCAATTTTTTGCAGGCCTAAAGTATTCTCTGCTAGTGATTTACTAATTAAATTATTTATTATTTTATTTATCCTTTCTTGACTGGATTAGTCCTACTTAGTTAGTAGTCACTTTTCAGGGGGGATCCGAGGTAGTAATTGGACTAGGAGAAATTTGAATAGGGCATCGGAATCTCATAAGTGTACTTCTTGATTTGATTTTGAACAACATTTTCACTTTTAATGATCAGCTGTACAAGCAGAGGGGAGGTGTAGTGATAGGCACAGCCTGTGCCAATAGCTATGCAAACCTAGTGCTAACGTACTGGGAGACACTCTATCTCTTAATGAGAGCAGTCTTTTTAAACAGTATATTCCATACTATGCCAGGTTTGTGGATGACATATTTTTTGTATGGGCAGGTTCTGTTTCTATGATGCATGATTTTGTTGAATACCTGCAACAGACAGCTAAGTTTCTATTATTTACCCTGAATACTCTGCTGAGAATATTGAGTTTTTAGATTTTAAATTCACTAAGAAGCTGAATGGTCTAGACACTTGAGCTTGCACAAAAATCTTGTAAAAAATGTATTTTACATATGCAGAATATGCACCCACAACATATTCCTAGGAGTGTTTTGAAAGGACAATTCCTTAGGTATGCCAGGCACAATGCAGATGACGAATATATGGTATCTGCTTTTGATGAAGTGGCACATGATATTTTTTCCAATTAAAATTTTATTGTTTTCGCACTGTAGATGCAAGCAGGATGAAATATTACAAGTTAACATATTTTGATAACAGCAACAAAATACAATTCAATCAAAAACAACTGTACTACAAAACCTAATTCAGACAACTATGTACAATATATACAAAAAGTGCTACTGAAAGAATATAGAGTGATCGGGCTCTATATTATAAAAATGATATGTATTTGTAGAGTCCAACAAAACATTGGATTATAGGGACCTTATCTACCTATACAGTCAAATTAGTTTATTTCAAGCATTGTCCTACCATTACAGTCTATTCTTTCAAAATATGGTCAAGAAGAAGTTTCCAATACCTCTGATAATAAGAGCGTTTATTGTCATTTTTTAAAATAAATTTGTGAGAGGATATATATTTAATAGCCATGTTTCTAAATCCATTCCAAGAAAGTTTTTTGTGATCTAACCAATTTTGAGTTATATATAATTTAACTAATGCACAAAGAGTAATAAGCATATGATATTTTAATTTAGATAGTTTTAAATCCATAATATGAAGAATGGCAAATGCCCAGGACAAAGTTGATTTTTGATATCTAATTTTCTATAGTCTTGCTTTAAGACAACACCAAAATTTGAGCGTATGCTTGCAGAACCACAAAATATGTAACAGATCAGCTTTGGGGAACAGGCAACATGAACATGATGGTGACATTATAGGGCCAAATGTATTTAGTATAACTGGAGTATAGTAAGCATTATTATTTATCATTAGTTGAGTATAAATAAGGTACTTAAATGGGATCAGCTTGATGGTGGAGTCAATAGCTTTACACTTCTGTTCTTCTGTAAACCCATTTTCCAACTGGTCCCAGTATTTAGAGTATAATAATGATGCTTTATATTTGATAGCTGTGATTCATTTATATGTGTTAGATAGCATTTCTTTTGTTGTGAGATAAGCTTTTAAAAATTTCTTCTAATGTATCTAGTTCCATTGCATTGATTAGTGATTCTTTAGTTATTGTTGGTATAATATTTCTAATTTGTCTTAGTATTATGGTATATTTTTTATTAACTTTTAATATTTCTCTTAACTCTTCTATTGATTTCTCTCTATGTCTATATATATCCCATATACTACACTGTTTGATAAATGGATAGTCATTTAAGTTCAACATAGTGTTGTTTAATTTGATATTTAGGTTAAAGTGTATTGGTTGGAGTAAAGACAAGATCTTACTTAGGTTTAAAGATTCTGCCAGTTCTTGAAAAATTTAAATTTTATGGTTTAAGGAGTTATGTATCCTAAGCTTTTTACAATTCAATGAAGCTATAAAAGAAAGGGTCTTAGGGTTAATATTTATTGCTTTCATATGTTGATACCAGATTTTTACCCAAGTTGGAGACCAATCTTCTTTTTCTGGACAAAAATCTGAAATTTGAACAATTCTTCTAGAACAAATGATATTGTAATATAAATAAAACTCCGGTAAATTAAGCCCCCCCTTTTTCTTTAGGGTAGACTAGTTTTACATAGTTGATTCCAGTCGATTTAGGGTACCAGATACATTTGGTCAGTTCTTCATTAATATTATGAAAATATTTATTTGGAATGATAGTATTTGATGCATTAAATTGGTAAAATAACTTAGGTAACATATTCAGTTGATTATTGCTGGTTAAGATAACACTGATAATTTCAACTGTCTCCATCTCTGAATACCATGTGTAATGTTAGTCCATATCCTAAGTAAATTGTTTTGTAACATTAATTGGTGGTTATGTTCAAAAATCATTCCAACATATTTGAGTGAATACAAAATTCTGTAAGGGAAAACTGGCAAGTACTTTTCTTTGTGACTTAGAGGGTTTATTAGAAGAATATGGGATTTCTCTTATTTAATTTGATAATTTGAGACTTTTGAAAATGCATTTATTGATGTAACTTTTTCTTTAATTCATGTTTGGAAGTTCAAAATAAAGATTTAGATCATCAGCAAATGCAGACACGATTATCTTAGTATTTAAGATTTTTGGAATTGAATGAAATGTTTTTTTGGGAGCTATATAAGAATAAGGGTTATATATGCAAGTTAAACAAATAAGGAGACAATGGAAAATCCTGTCTTATCCCATTAGAGATTTTTATAGGGTTTGACAATGTTTTATTAATATAGAGATATGTGCATGAGTTATTACATAGTATTTTTATCATATTTATAAATTCTTGTTGGGATATTTCATTGAGATAAGGATAAAAACAAATAATCCCAGTGAACTCTGTCAAATGCTTTACAGGCATCCAGTACCAAAGCATATCTTGGACTTTTGTCATGTTTAGTAAGTTAGATCATAGAATCCAATGTTAGAGTATCATCCCATGTTTGCCTGTTACACATGAATCCAGACTGTTCTGAAGATATAATTGAGGGCATAATCTTTTTAAGCCTCTCCACAAGGAGTGAGGGCAAGATTTTAATGTTTACATTTATCAAGCAAATTGGTCTATAATTTAGGGGGTTAGACTTATCCATATTATTTTTGGGTATGAAAATTGTTTTTTTAGTTGATTAAGTATAAATCTGTGATACCATTATATTTAATATGATTGTATACTTTCAGGAGAATAGATGAAAGTGTATGGTTAAATGTTTTATAAAAATCTACAGTATAACCATCTGGGCCAGGAGCCTTACCCAGTCTCAGTTTCTTTATTGTTTGAATTATTTCCTGTTGCATAAAAGGAGCCATAAGGAATGCTTTTTGGTTTTAATTTATTTTTGGAAAGGAAAAATTTTTTAGGAACTCTTTCTTTTCTAAATTATAGGTTTGGTTAACAGTAAATCTATAAATCTCTGTATAGATTGTTTGAAAAAGTTATAAAATTTGCAGATCTGACTTAAATATTTTCCCTTTATATTGAAGCAAACCTATCCTAGGGATTTCCTGTTTATTTTATGAGAAGATCATCAAAATTCTAGACGGAACTTTTGCCCATTCAAAATATTTAGCCAAAGATTTCAGTTCTTGAAGTGAGTAAATTTGCTGATGCAAAATATATAATTCTCTTTGCAAACTACTTATTTGATGTTCAAAATTAGAACTCTGATTCTTTTGGAATTTTTCTTCCACCTTTTTGAGTTCAATAACTAACTTATTTACTTTTTCTTTAGCAATTGTTTTTTATAATAGGAAGCTTTTTGAATTAATGCACCCCTAATCTTAGCTTTGCAGGCAGCTCACTGTACATCATATGGAATATTAATACATGTTAGAATATTTTCAAGCTCTGTTAGAATTCCAGTATCTCCTGTATCACATCTGTTTTAAAAAGCAAGTTATTATTTAGAGACCAGTTACCGCTACTTGCTTTCAATTTTATTCTATCTGACAAAATTTTTACTGTGATTTTAGAGTGATCTGAGAAAGATCTGGGTTCAGTACGGTATCCAATTTCTCCTCTTAAAAATATTTCTGACATTAATAAAAAATATATTTTAGACCAGGATTTATAACACTTTGTGTAATATGTATAAATATTTTCCAATGGGAGCTTATTCCCAAAAGAGAGACTGTCAGTAAGGTAGAAGTCAGATATAAGATCTGCTATAGCTAGTGATGTTTGAAAGTTATATGACTTGGACCTATTGGTTCGATCTAGTATGGGATCTATGACTATATTCCAATTCCCTAATATAAAGTAATAGTCTGGGAATTTACTCATCAAATTATGGATTTCCAGCTTAAAATGTTGTTGACCAATACATGGAGCATATAACTTTAAAAAGGGAATACTTTTTTAAGAAAGGAATTTTGTGGTGTACAATAACACCACCTACCATTCTTATATGATCCTCACTTTATAATTGACTCTTGAAATGATTTTCTAACTATAATAGACATTCCTTTAGAGTTAGTGCTGCAGCTAGGTGCAATAATAGATTTTATCCACTTTTTACACTCCTTACCCCATTCCTCTTCTAACATGTGTTTTTCTTGGATAAAGATAATGTTGGCTTCAGATTTGAATGCTAAATGCATTATCATTTTTTTTATCTTTATCATTTTGTCCTCTCACATTCCGGAGTCAATTATTTACATTCTTTCATTATAAATTGCATTTTAAAGCTTATGACCATAAGAATTTTAGTGTTCTTGTAAGAAAAAGGATATTTTCCATCTGCAAATTAAATCTTTGTCTTGAGTTAGTAGTACTTATCCTTTTCAGAACCACCCTATTCCTAACCACTTAATCACCTCACCTGAAATAGATTGACAAAAAGGAATTGCAATACAAACAATATGTGCATGCAAATGTATTTTAAGTAAGCTATAACCTTTAACCATTACTCTAACCATTTTACATTTCTAACACAACATGAACTAATATACAAACAATACAAGTGCTAAGATTAGTCATTCTTTACCCTACTAACATTATCCATTCAGCTCCTACTGATTGGGTATCGCCAATATGAAAATGAACTCTGATGATAATGAATTTAACTTATTTATAGTAAGTAATGGTATGAAATAGTTGTGTTTAAGATTTCTAGCTCATACCTATTTGATGTATCTAATAAGATCAATTAGGGTTATCTTAGATAACTCACTAAAGCTCAACAAAATATTTCAAATTTAAGGGTTCCAGTCTAATTCTAACCATAACATTTTTGTACATCGAAGGGATTATTAAAGTAGCAATTACATTTTAATAAGAAAAACTGTAACTTAAAGTCTAGTGAGCTGATTTGTTCTCCAGAAAGCTTTTACCAATATAACCTTAAGTTTCAGGCAGAACTACAATATCCAAACATTGCTGCTATCACACCAAAGAAAATGTTTTAACCTAATATAACATAAGACAATGATACATCATTTGAAAAGAAAGAGAATGCATGTTTATATCTCATAAGTAACTGTTCTTAAAATCAAATGTGCTACATTGGTCAAGTCCATCTCACACAATCATTTGTCACTACATATATATAGTAATACTTCCAAATTCAGTAATACTGAGGGTAAACTTTTGTCCACCCTTTGTATTCCTTTTTATATAAACACAAAATATAACACAGGACATTGATTGACAGTAATTTTTAGAGAGATTGCTTGCACCACCAATCTGGCAGTCTTTTAACTGATGATGTTACAATAAACATGTAAACTGTAATGGTTATTTGACAATCTTCATAACCTATGAATTTTCCATGGACTCATTATGATTAATATATTTGATACATCTGTGGGTCATGCCTGATATGCATGATGATTGTATTTATAATTTTCAGAATATTTGGCAGTGAACACATACTTTAATTTAAACACTAATATTTGGTATCAAATAGATAGCTTCCTATTATACAAATGATCACATTTTCTGTGATCAGTCATCATTTAGGAATAAAGTCTTATGTACAGTTACCAACTTGCTTAATATTTGTTTAAGAATGACTTTTTATTTACTTGTTGACTAATTTTAAACCATATAAACGATGGTTTAACATATGGGGAAATCATTGATTTAACATGACCAGTCATCGTACCTAAAATACAATGGTAAAGCAATCTCTGTTCATATTTTACAATAATTAGTTCAATAAATGACAGAGTGGTTTTTGGCTTGTTTATCAGTCAGGTTGCATTAACCAATGATAAAAGAAAACAGCAAAACTTTATCATTTGTTTAAATGTCACATTATTATTATAACAGAACCTCATCTTAGGAGTCTCCAACTTATCTGAAATAGTACAGTATAGTGTTATTCCAAATTGTTGAAATTAACATGTTAAATTGAAAAGTTTCTTACTGTAACACTGCAGTGAAGGTAGACAGTAATAATGTAGAACATTTTCTTCTTGTTGTTTCACTTTAGTTTTGAGACTATTTGTAGTATATCAACTTATCTGCATTCTTTAATGTTTTACCTTTGCTGCAAAATTAAGAGATCACTGTGAAAATGATAATTGAAAGAGTTTACCTTTCTAGTTACAAAAAAACAAAACACAAAACTCTGATGACCCAAGACAAGTTTGCGTGAAGTTATTAAACTATCAAAAGATGCAAAAAATATTACTAGCTGCCAAAAAGCAGATACATGTGGTCTGGAGTTGTCATAAAATCATCCTAACATAATATCTTCCCTTACAAATAAAACAAAAAAGACAATGCCTGTCCCCATATTGTGGCAATCTAATTAAACACAAGATTAAATTACAAATGAAGTTTCTTAATACTCTCTGATATTTTTATTATAATGATTGCAAGTTCTCAGCTGACTCACCTAGAGAAGTGAAAGCTGCATTCTTAAAAGCTTTTGGTAAGGCTCCGGATTCCTGACTTTCTGATGTAACACAGCAAGATGCCTTCTCTATTTATTAAAAATCACCACTTATTTCTTTGAGTGATGTTTGGAGTCTATTTGATGTTTTAAATTGAACCAGAAGTGTCCCCTTGACTATAAAGAGATCAGCTAGGAATGAGAAATGAGGTGAGGATTGTGATCCAGGCAACATTGAAGGTGACAGATCCCTGTCTTGTCATCATGGATAACCGTTACCTTCTTCTCTACTACAGTGGAGGTGGCACATGATTTTAGTAGTACAGGCTACCAACAGCATGAAATAGATTTAGCATGGCAAGAGGTTCTATCTAATAGAAAAGCCCAGGCTAAACCATCAAGACCCAGAGGCCAAGAGTTCTAGGATGTCACAAGGAGACATTCTGAGAATGAGCATTACCTTCTCAAATGATGTTAGCTCGGTGTGTGAAATTATTAAAAAACACTGGCATGTCCTTACATGTGATAAGAAAACTATTTTAGGTGAGTTTCCTAAATTTTGTTTTAAGAACAATGCTTCTTTGAGAAAAACGTTGTGCATATAAACCTGTTCAAAAGAAACCAAGGAGTACTGATAGAACAGGAACTCACCCTTGTAGAGATTGTAATGTGTCAGTTTATTGAAACTACTGATAGATTTGAGCATCCTGAGACTAAGCAGGTTTATAAATTAAATTTCTTTGCAAATTGTAAGAGCTGCAATCTTGTTTATTTAGCTACCTGCACTGTTTGTAAAAGTTTTATGTTGGTAAAACTAACAGAGCTTTGAAAGACTATGTACGTGAACATATTTATAATGTCTATAGAAAAGATAAAACAAATGCCCTGTCAAAACATATATTAGTAGCGGGAACCATAAGTTTAAGTTTATTGTGCCACAACTTTTTAATGTTAGCATTAGAGGTGTTGATATCAGCACTAAAACAGAATGTATTGAAACAAAATGGATTTTGGAATTACAAAGTGACAGAGGGATGGATCTAAATACCTATGTTCCTTTAAGCCCACTTCTGAGGTCACGTGACATTATGAGGTAGACCGGAAATTGTGTGTATTTATACAGCATTTTATACCTGTTTTGTTAGAACTGAAGAAGTACCTGGATAGGTGTGAAAGTGCTTGCCTTTTGTTTGGATGTTTTTAGCATTTTTTATGCTGTTTATTTAACATGTTTATGCTGTTTTATTAAACTTTGGAACTGCAACTTTATTGGATTCAGCCGTGTTGACTGGTTATTTTTCTATTTGGATTATGTTATTTATCTTTTCTTGACTGGGATAGTCCCACTTGCTTAGTAGTCTCTTTTCAGGGGAGATCCGAGGTAGTAATTTGACTAGGAGAAATTTGAACAGGACATCAGGAATTTCCCCAACTCTTTTCAGTAAGTGCCATGGGATCTTTTACATTCACCTGAGCCACCACCAACTCAGGCAGATGGGGTCTCGATGTAATGTCTCATCTGAAGGACAATGCACTGAGGAGTGCAGCCCCTCCCCATTTGTGCTGCACTACATGGTCAACAACCCATCTTCATGGTGTGGGAATAGAACCCTGAGCCTTTTGAAGCAAAAAGCAAGTGTGATACGTTGTGTAGCACTGACATTG
This sequence comes from Protopterus annectens, assembly GCF_019279795.1. Classification (NCBI taxonomy): domain Eukaryota; kingdom Metazoa; phylum Chordata; order Ceratodontiformes; family Protopteridae; genus Protopterus; species Protopterus annectens. The sequence continues at coordinate 1,316,350,020 of NC_056739.1, forward strand.
CAATAAACAGTAAATACTAATACAGCATGGAATGGTAACACAGAGTTTATAGTATTATCTGCGATTTTAATGTATGGCAGTACAAATGGAAACTCCTAATACAGGAAAAGTGCATTAAAAATAATGATGATAATAATAATAATAATAATAATAATAATAATAATAATAATAATAATAATATTAACCTACTTGCTTTCAACAGTTTAAGTCTCACAGAGTTGCACACATTAGCTCTGATTGCTCCAAGTAAGATGTTTTGTGCAGAATGGGTTCAGATCTTATTATGTCAGTATCTATCATGTACCACATCAGACCGAATATGCTTCACAAGCATGTCACCTTGACATACTGTTGAAATGGTAAGAGTTACAGACCAGAATGTGTAAATCTATGAAGAAGGCTATCCATGACACTTTGAGTCCAGCCTACCTGAACAAACACTAAGAACCATGATAATCAGCCAATACACATACAGAGATGACTACCGTGCATTGTGCATCAGCCTGACTGTCACTATGACCAGGCAAAAAGAAAAACACTGCAGCAAACTGTGTTCAATAGTAATGAAAATAAAACAAAAAATGAGCAACAGAAATGTTTACTATTTTAATAAAAACAAATACAAAAAGCAAAGCTTTTAGGTTTCCCCTTCATCAGTGCATAAAACCATAGTTTCCTAAAAGCAGTTTTAAATACAACATATGACACAGCCTACCATTCACAACAAAGAAGCAATTAAACAATTATGTAAATTAGTGCAACATCATTTGCTTTTTCTGTAAAACTAGTTTTAAGCTTACTGCCCCATTAAGACCTGGAACTTTGTCTGCATTCAATCCCAAGATCCATGCAAATTCAACATTTTCTAACATTGTTGATGTCCCCACCCCTCTGCAGCACATTTATGACTCTGAACTTAAACCTATGTGTAGCACCTTCATCTAGGATGTGCTTTGCCAAAGCAGTCATTCCTATGTTCCTTCTAATTGCAGATCTGTGTTCTACAATTCGGTCTTTCAACATTCTGGAGCACTTTCCTATATAAAATGCTGGACACAATATACAGGTAGCTAAGTATACCATATGTGTTGTAGTACAATTAGCATAACTATCAAAAATGTATTTTCTTTCACTGACAGGATGTGTAAAAAATAAACCAGTAATTACATCCATACAGCAGCTACATCTACGACAGGGATATATACCCTTCTTGGAGTTTTTCTTCTGCCTACCTATGGACAATTCTTTATAACACAGTCTACTCTTAAGATTTCTCTCATTCCTATATGCAAATGCAGGGCAATTGTTTATAATGCCTTTCATTTCAGGCATAGTTAGCAATATGCTCCAATACTTTCTAATAATTATCTCTACATCCTGAGATCTATTATTATACGCCAATACATATCTTAATTTATTTACAGTCATGCTTCTCTCAGCGTGCCTTATTGGAACTAAAGATTCTTTACCCTGACTAAAATAAGGAGCTGTTCTATCATTCTTTTCCTTCATAACTTCATCCATTACCTGATGGATCATATTAGGTGTATAACCCCTCTCAGTGAACTCCAATGCCATCTCATTCATCTGTTTCATATTGGTGTCCTCATCAGTGTTTAACCTACTTACCCTACAAAATTGGCTTTTTACTATGCCTTTAAAGATATGTGGGGCATGCATGCTAGTTTTATGTGTGTATCTGTTGGCATGAACAGCTTTCCTGTGTATGCTAGTTTTAATACCACAATCTTTCTTTTCCAACTTTATGTCCAAGTAGGTAATCATTTCAGATGAACATTCGATTTTAAAACTTAGAAAGTTGGTACTATTATCCAAATAGCTCACAAAATCTCTCAAACTTACTTCATCCCCTTCCCAAACTAAGAAGCAATCATTTACAAATCTCTTGGAAAAGAGAACATTTGGACTAATATAACCTTCATCCTTGTAAATGTATTTCTTTTCCCATTGGCTTAATACCAAATTGGCATAGATGTTAGCCATGGGCATACCCATAACAACCCCTGATGTCTGTAAATACGGTTTCCCATCAAACAGAAAAATATTATTAGTTAGAATAATTTCAATAATCTGGCAGATATTCTTTATCTCATCATGTAACATGTTGGTTTCCATATTAAGAAACTTGCATATCACTTCTACCCCATAATGGTTCAGAATTACTGTGAAAAGGGAATTAATGTCTAAACAGACAAACAAAAATTAGTATGCTTGTATTCATTAAACCACTTGGCTAGTTGGATTAAAAAATCAGCAGAGTCCTTTATATAAAATTTACAAGTGTGCAGATATTTAGTCAAAACATTTTGCACATAAATTGAGAAGGGTTCTGTTATCCAACACCTCCCTGAGACAATGGGTCTCACTGGGGGCTTGGTTAAAGACTTATCTATCTTAGTGCTCCAGAATGTTAAAACAGTGAATTATAGAACACAGATCTGCAATTAGAAGGAATGTAGAAACTAATGTTTTGGCAAAGCACATCTAGACGAAGGTGCTACACATAGGTTTAAGTTCAGTTATAAAAGTGCTCCAGAAAAATATAAGGGGTAGGGACATCAATAATAAGTTAGAAAATGCATACTTTGCACGGATCTTGGAATTGAATGCAGACAAAGTTCCGGGTCTTAATGGGGCAGTAAGCTTAAAACTAGTTTTACAGAAAAAGCAAATGATGTTGCAGTAATTTACATAATTGTTTAATTGTTTGTTGTGATTGGTTGGCTTTGTCATATGTTGTATTTAACAATGTTTTTAGGAAACTATGGTTTTATGCACTGATGAAGAGGGGACCTGAAAGCTTTGTGCTTTGTATTTGGTTTTATTAAAATAGTAAACGTTCCTGCTTCTCGTTTTTGTTTTATTGCCAGTATGACCACCCAGCCTTCAGATCATTGCCTCAGTTAACAACATACAGTATGAGAACAAATTATTTGTACAAAAGAAGCTCCCCTAAGCATCTCATGTCCCATTTGTTATCTACAGCACTACAAATGTCAGCATCATAGGTGCCAAAAAATCTTTGATAAAATACAAGATAAGTTGTATAAGCAAATTGAAACCTCCTAATGGTGCAAAGTTCCTGCTGACAGTTTGCATCAGACTGACACTGTAGATCACTGCAGAAATAGAAAATGTGTATCAGTTGCATCTCGTGTCCCGTAGTCCCTGTCCAGTGCAAGAAAATACCCAGTAACATCAGTACATGAACTTAACAAAGGCAAAATTAAACACATACACATTGACAAGACATCCCAGCTGTTAGATGAAGCAAACACTTTTCCTGGACATACCACTGCAATCTAATTTATATTGGTGCATGCACTGTAAACAGACCAGACAGATAATGACCATCTATTCACTTCTTAAACCAGCAACATCTCATAGCCTGTTTATTACTACCCAGATTTTTAATCATCGTATTGGTAGGACTCCAGGTGCTAGGTCCATAAGTCCCTCCAGCTATTAGTCATTGCAAATGGTTAGTCTTTTTTGTTCCTTGTAGTTTGTTTACTATTATTACCATAAGGAAAGTCATTTTTTGTTGCAGCTCCTTGTAGAAAGATGACTTTTGACCAAATACATCTCTGAAGTTAGCTAATCATGACAAGGATGATTTAACTGTTAGGTTACTGTTTCTAGGTGGTCATGTTGACTAATGTCACCAAAATGGGCAAGGGTATTTATTGGTGATAAGTGGGTTGAGGATCAGGCCTACTCAGACCTACACCAGGGACCCATGGTAATGGTGGGAAAGGTGTATATGCACCTATTTGTCAATGTATGCCTACCGTAAAGCCCAGCAGCCCTAGGTTAATAAGCTACTGGCTGGTCAGTGTCCAGTTTCCCAGCTTAGATTACCTGGGATAGCTTTGTTGAGTGAAAGGAAATGTGGATGTAAAACAAATCAACTTGCCAAACATGAACTGACGATTGCCACATTCAGTGTTGGTTCACTGATGGGATGAGGCTTGGAAGTGGCTGACATGATGGTAAGGAAGAAGCTGGACATACTATGTATCCAGTAGACAAGGTGGAAGGGCAGTGCAGCAAAGCCACTTAGCCTGGGATCCAGACTCAACTACTCAGGAGGAGGACAAGCTGAAAATGGTGTGGAAATTTTGGTGAGGGAGAGGCTTCCAAAGACAGTGTGAGATGTCATCAGAATTAGTGACAGACTCACAGCACTCAGTCTCCAGTGTAATAATAGAGCAGTATTCATAATCTCACCCTATGTCCCACAGAAAGGTTGTGATAGTGAGGAAAAGAGTGCATTCAGACAGCAGTTGCAGGACGTATTATATAATACAGGACAACAGGAATTGGTATTGATAAGGGGTGAGCTGAATGCACATATTGGGACAGACAAACCAGTTTATGAGGACTGCCTGGGACCAGGGGCAACAGGAATAAAGAAGGAGAGGCTATTCTAGACTTCTGTCTGGCAAATAACTTGATGATAGCCAACATGTGGCTCAGAAGAGAGTTACAAGATCACATACAAAACTGGCCAACATGCAACTCAGGTAGACTTACTCCTAGTAAGGAATGAGCACCGGGGTAGAATCAGTGATTGAAAAGTCATTCCCCAGAGAAACAGTCAGCCCACAGCATAAGCCACTGGTTGCCAAAGTCAGCTGCAAGCAGTGGTCAGGGAAAGCTCTAAGGTCAAATGAGACCAGGCTGAAGACCTGGAAGTTGACTGAAGAGAAAGTACAACAGTTCAAGGAATTACTCAGGGCTCTAACACCTCAAAAAGAAGATGAAGTAGGTGGAGTTGAAGAAGAATGTCAATACCTCAAAATAACATATGTGAGGACTACAGAACAGATATGTGTGGGAATAGAACCCTCAGCCTTTTAAAGCAAAAGCAAGTATATCATTGGCACAGCAATAAATAGTAAATACTAATACAGCATGTGATAGTGATGCAGAGTTTACAGTACTACCTGTGACTTTAGTGTAAGGCAGTGTTCAAGTCAGGTATAGAAATAAGTTACATAAGGAAGCTAGTGGTGGAATGTATAAGTTCAGGAAGTCATCAAAAGAAAGATGGAGTGCATTAAAAAGTGGGAGATGGAAAAGACAGACCAGGCTAGGAAGGAATACTGGTTGGCTAACAAAGAAGCTAAGAGAGGAGTTGCAATAACAAATAGCAAGGCGTCAGAGTACTCTACCAACTTCAGGAAAGTGACTCAGTGGAAGGCACAAAGAAATCCTATTGGGGTGCAAGGCAAAGACAGAAAGATAAAGAAGATAGTCAGACATCCTTCATAAGGGATGCCAGCAACAACCTGCTCACCAGTCCACAGGACAAAAAGGCAGATGGAAGGAGTACTTCCATCAGCTTCTGAATAAAGAAAACTCTACAAAAGCTGCACTACCCCAGACATAGCCTACAATGAGAGAAGAGGAGTATCCCACCACAGAAGAAGTAAGAACATCCCTAAAGAAAATAAAGTCAGGGAAAGTAGCAGGCTCAGATGAGGTGACAGCAGATATGATCAAGATGTTGGGTGAGTTAGGGGAGAAATGTCTTCCGAGGGTGCTCATACCAGTATGGAGAGAAAGCTCTATCCCAGATGACTGCAGATTAAGCATACTAGTGCCAGTGTTCAAGAACAAAGGGGACATTCACAACTGTTGCAGTATAGAGGTATCAGACTCGTATTACACTCCATGAAAGTTCTGGAGAGGATTTTTGCTAAATGAATACTCACAGTAGTAGAAAGTAAGATGGGAAATGAACAGTTCAGATTCAGACTGGGATGTAGCACAACCAACCCGCTGTTTGCAGTGAGACAGATGAATAGAATCTAGAAATGAGGAAATAGTCCAACTGGGCATTCCCAGACTTGGAGAAAGCATATGACAAGGTCCCAAAAAAGCTTATCTTGGCAGTGCTGTAGTGGTTTGAAGTCCAGAAACATTGGAAGAATTTGTGCAAGCTATGTACAAGGACCTAATCATTCAAATACGAACAGTGTTTTGTCTTACAGAAGAGTTCCCAGGAATGGGTGTGCATCAGCTTTCATCTTTGAGCCCAAGCTGTTCATACTGGTGATGGACTACATTAGCAAGCAGGTCAGAGGAGAGAGATCAACAAAGTTGCTATGTACAGATAATGTGGCATTACAGGCAGACTCAGAGCAAGAACTTCAGCAAATGGCAGGGGAATGGAATACAAAATTAAACGCACATGTGAAGAAATGGTGTACAGAAATCCAGTTGTAATGGCGGCAAATGGAAATCAGAAGAAGATGAAAATTGAGAAGGAAGGGACAATTGTGGGGCAGGTTAACAGCTTCAAGTATCTGGAAGGGCTGGCTGAGGAGAAGAGAAGTCTGAATGAGAAGCTCAAAGCTAGAATCAGTGGGGATGCAGCCAACTAGCACAGAGCGTCAGGAGTACTGTATGACAGAAGAAGGCCAAACAAGCCTTAAAGTAAGGTGTACAAAACAGTGGTGGAACCAGTACTACTGTATGGTAGAGAAACCTGGATAGTAAGGCAGAGCAGTTCAGGAAGCTAGATGTGACAGAGATGAAGTGGCTGAGATGGACGGTAGGATGCACAGTATGTGACAGATGATGGAGTGAGAACATAACAGCAGAAGCCAGAGTAGCTCCAGTTGGAGAAAAGATTAAAGAGAACACATTACAGTGGTTCGGTCACATGTGCAGGAAAGCAGAAGACAATCTGGTGAAGAAGTTTGGAACAGAAAGTAAAAAAAAAAGGCAAGAGGAAATCAGGAAGTCCAGCATAGAAGTGGATGGATTATGTAAGAGAAGACCTGTGACAGTCAAGCATGACTGTTGAAGAAGGTAGGAGAGTGGCACTGAATAGGGAGAAATGATGACGAGTGTAGAAAATGGGGTTGGTGGTGATGACTGTTGTTAGATTTCAATACCTGCAGGTTAACAGTGCTCTGAATTGTCCACTGTTTTACTGTTTAATTGTTTATTACCAGAACATGTGAATTTTTAAAACATTTGGTTCTGGTGGCTGAGCTAGGGCTTTTTCTTAACTGTAACTAAATGCCAGTATCTTTTGGACATTTTTACCCTGTGCTTTTTAATTTGGTCATTACACCTAAGTGTAAACTTACAAGCTCCGTTTGCAATATTAGGAATTTGTCTTATCCTTGTCTATATTTCAACACCTGCATGTTAATATTGCTCTGACTTGCCCCCCCCCCCCCACACACACACACACACAAACACACTTTTTGTTTAATTGCACTTTACATTAATGGCTGAATTACAAGTGTGTATCTGTTTGCAATATGTTTGGCATTTTACTAGCAGTTGCTCAATTTCTGTACCTGCAGGATAATAATTCTGTGCATGGGCCTATGTTCATTGTTTAAATGTTCAGTGTGTCAGACCACAGTGATGTCTCTATTATGTACCTCTCAGGAAAACGGCTTTATGGTTTCACTCTCTCTTTCTGTTGTAACCCTCCTTTACAGTCTCCCAAAACATTCTTTTTAAATGTTATGGCTTTTAGCATGCCTGTTTCAGGCTACTTCACTCCTAGTAGTGACTTCTGACCTCATCATTCTTTGCCTGCCACACCCCTCAACTTGTATACGAGTCTCCGTAATACACTGTTCTGAAAATGTATATCTGAATAAATCTTTTTAGTGTTTCAATAATATCTAACTCCTATTTTACTTTCATTTCAACAGGGCATAACCTCCCTATCCCAAACAATCACTACTCAGAAAGGAAGACCACCAGATTTTTGAAACAGTGAAGTGCATTTGCATTCCAAGTTCTCTTTTGAAGACACAACTAAGCTCTGCAGCATTGTTTAAAGTAGGCATAGCCTCTCATTTACCCTACACTGTGTGTTACCTGTGAGGGCTGCTAGTGACTGCATGCATAAGGAAGTTCTTGGATAGTGCTGCCTTTAGATGTCCTTAAAATGGTCTGTAGTAAGCTCCCCTCCCCTCCTTGTTACTCCTACTCTGGGGGCTGCAGACCAAGGTAAATTGCTGCAGCACACCTGAGAAAAGGCCAAAGGGTATAAGACCTCCCTCCTAATTTTGAGTAAGAGTTAGGGAATCTTAGACTCAGCTGTGAAGCACAATCGGTCTGTCTTTTTGCTAAATTGTTCTCTGTGTTGTGCTCTTCATATCCACCCCCAGTGTCACATTTCTCCACCCCTTCCGAGAACTCACAATAATTCTGAAATTTCCCTAGCAGTGATGTACAAGAACAGCTCTCATTTCTTCTGTTACACTGTGTATTTGCCAGAACATAAGATTACCTTCAGTGCCACAGATTGTGTTTTGTTGGAATGCAATTGCATTGGAGGGGAGGGTGCTCTGTTCGCCCTAGGACTCACTTCACTGCCCTACCTGTCCCCAATCCCTCCCATTTCCTCTTACACTACACACAATCTTTCAGTCTGACAATTACAGATAGCCTGCTCAACCCACTTTTCTTCCAAGAAATTAACCTTAATTACATCATCATAACAAACCACTGCTACTGAATTTATTCATTTTGAGTTTTGAGTTTGAATTTTCCAAGCATACTTAGCTTAAAGCCTCTTAGGAAAAAAATGGTTTTGAAGGAGAAGGACATTGCACTTATTGAGCTGAAAATCATCTGGGCTGGCAGGAGTTGCAGTAAGCTATAACTATGTGGACTGAGTTTGGGATCAAATGGCTTTTTTATTATTATTTTCTGTTGTAATCTAGTTGTGATTTATTTGTTTTAGTAGCTTGAAAAACTGTGATTATAGGTATTGTTCCTTCATGCAGATGCCTTCTACCTATCCTAAACTATCTGTTAGCTGTTTAGTAGCATACATGTTTGTAGCTAGAAGATAAATGGATAATGTGGGAGTGATCTTTGATCCAAGATTCAGTGATTCCAGGTATGTAAGACAAATTAAAGGAATCCAGTTGTCCTAGTTTGTTAGGGGGTGTTTTAAAATTATTTTTGTGGAGATTAGGTGTGAAGGGTCACATGTTTTCCTCAATGTTACCAATACAGTGATGGTGGAGAAGAGAAATGTGTGTTATGTATGAAGTAGATTTCTAGAGAACTTAATGATAAGCTTTTTTATTATGGATTGTTTGGGGAGTAGTTATTTTTTGGTAGGGGAATTATAATGGAGTACTGTGTGATGAGATAGAGAGAAATTTTGTGGATGGTCTCATTTAAAGTGTGTAGTGGTTTGGAATGATATAGATTTTTCGCATTTTGGAGGGTGGGAGTCAGTCAGTCTGTGCAACTACAATATTGTGTAACTCATGAGCATGATAGTGAAACTAGCTACAAATTAAATCAAGGACCAGAGTAGATATGCACACCAAACAGTATTGTGCTTAATCTTTCAGTTCTAGGTTTATGTGCATAACTACGGGACAGCAGAGGTAGTACAGGGAGACAGTTCAGTTTTATATCAAATAACGTATATTTTCAGTTATAATCAGGAAAGAATGTAAGGAAGAGTGCAATTTAATTTATTAAGAACAGCATAGTAAAATCTGGTAATGGATTTGGGGCTAACAGTCGTAGTACTTAAAGGGAAGCTAACATATTCTGTCCAGTATAGCAACCACAGTTTGCAGCTGAAATGCAAAAGCCACACAGTATAACAGGCAAATATTGCACTATGGGGATATATATGAATACAACAGAAACAATTTGACAATTGCAACTACTTACAGAATGGGCAAACTATTACATCAGCACCCTGACTGGAGAATGAATGTTCTCTAGCAGGGTATTAATGCACAAGTAATGCTCTCTGAAAAACGAATCTGCCACTTCACGTTAGAATATCAAGCTGCTGTGTAGCTTGGACTGGAAAAAAACTAACAGCTGCCATTAATTTGCACTCATGAAGCAGTGCATTTGCTGTTTATTGTGTGTAAAAAAAAAAAACAGAAAAAAATTGAATATGCGTGTATGTGTATGAGTGCGTTTATGTTTCTGCCAAAATGTGTGAGTGAATGCATGTATGAAAGCAGAACAAACTATGTGTGTGTGAGATCTAGAGAGAGTGAGAAAAATCTTATGTGTGAATGCATGTATGACAGAAGAGGAGACTGTGTGTGTGAGAGATCGACAGACACAGAGCAGTCTTGTGTGCATAGCTCTCAACTGTCCAAATTTTTGCAGAATGTCCAGATTATTGATCCATATTTTTTGTCTGTTCCTCATAAAATCTATGTTTTTTTCTGAACTTTTGTGGCAAATCAGTGAGGAGTGACTTCACTAAATAATTTCAGCAATTTGAGTTTCAGCCTTTGTATCTTTCAGAAAATGCATTGAAATGCAAGACCTTTTATTCTAGGAATGTTCTAAGTGTAATAGCAATATTTAAAATTTGTCCCATTTTTGAGGCTTTGTTCCCCCATTCGTTTTGACTCTGTCCAGATTTTCTATGCTAAGAGATTGAGAGTTACGCTTGTGTGAGTGAATGCAAGTATGAAACCAGCGGAGACTGTGTAAGCATATGTCTGTGTGTTTGATAGCAGAAGGGACTGTTTGAGAGAGAGAGAATGGGCTCTGTAAAATTGTTGTTTTACTTACTTATTTAATTTTTTAAGTACTATATTATTTTGTTATATATTTTTGATGTAAAATGCTTTCTCCAACACCATTAACATATACTACAGAAAATTTGAAACATTAGACGGAGGAACTATTTTACAAAATATGTATAAAAAATAATATAGTACATAAAAAAATAAGTAAGTAAAACAAAAACATGTTAAAGACAGCCCATTCTCTAAGTGCAATAATGCCATAAAAGGTGTGTGTTAATGTGTAATCAGTGCCCTTCCAAGGGTGTGAGGCCCTCCTCCTGCCACGTCAGGATTCACAACATCTCTGGGTAGCAGTTAATTACACACTTACACACACCTTGGAGGGCATTATTGGTTAATTAAAACAGAAATGCACCATATCCATCCTAATATTCAAAAAGGGCTAATAACAGCATTAAGCCCTAAAACTAGTGGGCAATGACCCCAGGATGCTCTTCCTGATTCATAAACAGATCCATTTCAAAGAGTTTACTTGACTGCTAGAATCACTGAGATGGGCCAACACTGTGGCCATGCTAAATGTTAACAAGGCATTCAGGGAGCATGACTAATGCTAACTAGCCATGTGCTCTCCATCTGAAATGCCTCTAAGAAGGAAAGTCACACAGCTAAATGATTCAGGGACTTGTTCAGCTGAATAAATCAGAATGACCATCTGTGTTAATTAGTGCTGTCAAAATGATGCATCCCTGTGTTATCTGCAGGGTTAGGTAAGATTAAGCAGAGATGTAATTGTATGTGGGGAGGCATGAGTGTGTGTAACTGTGTGGCAGTGTTTGTGTGTGTCTACAGTGGTATCAGTGCATGCACGAGTGTGTGCCCATGTGTCTGTTTGTGTATGTGTGAGTTTGTGTTTGGGAGTGAATGAGGGGGTGCCTGTGGCAATGCAATGCATGGGCAACCAGTGACAATTACCACTAAAAGTTTATCAGTGGTAGTAATTACATCTGATTCAAAGAGATGCAGATTAGGTGGTAATGAAGTCTTCTTTTTCTGTGGTTAAGCTTGTCTCTGAATTGCATTTTGTGCAATTATGTAAACTGCAACTTTTAGGACTTGTAGTATAGACTCATGTAAGGGTTTTTTCTGAGCCCCAGGGTAAGTGTTTCTGATCAGAGGCTGGAGCAAACACTGGATCAAACAATTAGATTTTGCTGTAGTAATACTTCATATGTGGCAGGTTTAACAGTAGATGTCACAGTCCATCTTTAGCAATGTAAAACACAGGTCACTACACTCAGTATCCAAAGTAAAGGCAAAAGCATGTTCATCAGTTTCACACAGGCAGATTAAAGATTAGAATGTGTCAAGTTCCAATCATTAAGAATAGCTTACAAACATATCAGAACAAACCTGAAAAAATAGGAAAATAGAATGCAGTAAAACAGAGTACTTTCAAATTATTGTCCAGTTAAATCAACAGCAGGATTATGAATCCTGAAGTTATCCAGAAACTAGTTCAAAATGTAAATGTAGTAGTAGCACATTAACTTATATTTGCAAACATAAAAGTAAAAGTAAATATCTGAAGGTCTCTGCTACAACTCAGGGAATCGAAAAATGTTCCTTTTAGAATTTATAATAGCAATATTGAAAGTAAATATTTACATACTCTCAATGCATTATTGGTAACACTGGTAATTAACAACATGCTGTTAACTGGATGTGAAGTCAACATACTTGTTCGTGTTATACGAGGCAATGGCAGCATTCTATGGCAGCTGTTACATAATATTATAAAATTACTGGTCACAATAATGACAACTCATAGGAAGTAATCAATAGGATGAGCAACTATGCTGGGAGACTTAAAACAAAAGCTATATACCAGAGGGGGAAAAATAAGACAATTCAAGTCCACATCAGTGAGAGTCAATCTGTATGCATGCATTACTGAGCAGTGTAGACATCATGATGGTGAAATGAAGGAGAATTCTAGCTGCGCATGTACTCAGGAACGAAAGCTGATGTATTCACAGCAAACAGTAATGTACCAAATTCTTCTATTCTAAGTTTGTGTGCAGAACTAAAGGACAGTGTAGCTAGCACAGGCAGAAAGTACAGTTTTGTAGGAATTAAAAAACAACAATAATAATAATCTACACCTGTAACTACAGAGGAGATAGGGGGCAATGTAATTTAAATGATTGGAAGAGGCAGTGCCAACAGTTTACCATGAATTTAGGACAAGCAGTGGTAGCTAACGGGAGAGGTTAGCATACTCATCCATTGAGTAGCCATTATCCATAGCTGAAAAACCCATTCACCTAAACTCATGCAACATAAGTAGTATATTAGAGCATTATCAGAAACCGGTGAAACATTTTGGCAATTACAAGGTTCTGAACAGTAAAAACACAATGCTGACCATTTCTGAAAAGGAGCAGGAACAGAGACTGGAACAATTTGATAATTTTATTTTATTTAAAATAATTTTTCCACATCCTGTTCACTTAAATCAGGTAAAACAAGTGATTTTGTTCAATACCCAGACTCAGGTCTAAAGCTATAATCATAATAGGGAACTTCAAATCTTGTAACCATGATTTGAATGAGTGACTTACAGACCAAGGCTTAACTGAAATCAATGCAGAACCTACTACACCAAATATCAAATCAAATAGTCCTACTTTCCTTGACTCGCTAACCACAAACATTCCTGAACATATCATGATGATCATCATCATAAATCCCTTTTTTCCCCATAATCTATATGGGCTCAGAGTGTCATGTGCCGCTGTTCTACCTTATTCAGTTGTCATGCCTGACTTTCACAGGTCTTCTCTCACACAATCCATTCATCTCTTTGCTGGACATCAGATACCAAAGTCCCCCATGTATTAGTGATCACTGCCCCATTATTTAACACCCACCACAAATTAAGGCCTAAGTTAATCACATTCAGACCCCTCCTCATCTAGAACCAAGGTTCACATTGCCGAGTGTGTTACTATCATATTTTCTGTTTCAGCATTTCAGTTATTCTAATTTCCATTGCACAAATTACATTTAATTTCATTTGTACATGCTGTACTATTGTAACTATTTTCATATACTACTAGCATCTGATACTGCTACAGCCCATACTAAAGTCATTTTTTGACTGCATCCCAGGACTTTTGGCATAAAAAATAAGCAATTATTCAATGTATGTCTCTTCTCAAGTTGACAGTGTGGGAAGACATGAGATTCCAAAATCTTCTAGCTACAGTAATGCATTTACCCAATAGATATATTCTGAACTTAATTACTATTTTATGCCAATCATATAACATCAGACGATACATATTTCAACACATAATGCCTTCATTAAATAAAAGCATGGTAACTCCTTGGGTAGCTTATGTGAAACAGAGCTATCAAAAAACATTAGTAGATGCATATTTTATTCATTGTATTGTGTCAAAACATTCTAACAGAAACACTACCTTGAAAATAATGCCATGTGGCTCTTCCCCAGTCCATAATAAATATATAACTGTCTATATCTCAAACTTATTTTTCTGGAATAGCTTCCCTTAACACAGTCTTTCAGTGATGTTTTAAACCAATAATATATCTGAGCTGTTTTTAGCCATCTGCATTCTATGTCCCAGCCCACAATCTATCATATGATTAATTTACCCATCTTCTGTAGGGATACATTCTGGCATTCATTTTCTTGTTTGTCCAGTTACTTCACTCCGTTCAGTTATAATATTCTCATGTTTTTTTTTTCAAACACTCTTCTATCAATACAAATACTGTCATTTAATGTCTCTCTTCACAAAAGCTGTCTGTTTGTATTTGCTCAGACAAGCAGTCTTTCTCTGAGACATGATGCAAAAATCCCAGTTTAGTCAATGGATCCCTTTGACAATTTTATAACTTACACAGATTTTTTGTGACCTTGGACTTAGCAATAACACTTTATGAGTGGCAGGGGTATGAAGGCACTCTTGTTGATGAAATCCCATTTGATAAAAGGGTATAGCAGAGGCAAGTTTCAAAGAAAGATAACTAAGACACATGACACATATAATCCAGCTACCCCCTGACCACAAGAAGTACTCTATGATTTATATTTTGACAACTTGACCACTTGTAACATCAAACTCCTTCTCTTTCAGACAAGAGATGCTTACTGATAGTGAACCCTAACCTCCCCCATAGCACAGTAGGTGAATTTCCCAAACAATTTCACAAGTCTCTCCTGAAAATAGGCCTAGGTATAGTGGAACTATCCAAGTAAAGTCAGTAAATAAAACATTAATAATTTGATATGCAAAGCTATTCATGTTATCAAATGCTCATTGGTACATGATGTTAGGTTCTGAAAAGATGACAAAATATCTAAAAAGATAAGCAGAAGGACCCAAAGGAGTCTCATTAACTAGTAACCATTCACCTTATGGATGATGGCATGACACTTACTTGTCTACTAATTAAAATCATATTTGCTTATTATGGAATGTGCAGTGGTTTGCATTGTCACCTCACAGCAAGCGGTTCTCTGGTTCGATTTTCAGCTGGGGTGTCTTCTGTGTGGAGACTGCATGTCCTCTCTGCATTCATTTGGGCTTCCTCTGGGTGCTCCAGTTTCCTCCCACATTACAAAGACATGCATGTGGAGCATTTTTCTCCAGGCCTCCACTGAAAATTGGCTCATTCAAAGTTGGACTTTCCAAGTAAACAAATGTTAAATAAAAAAAATAAAATACTTTCACTTTATCCATATATATGTTAAACAGTTGCAGAGGCATCTCTTTTTTAGGTGATATTAACTTGCTAAATGTCTCATAAAATGGAAATTGAAAGTGACAGAATTAAACTCAGGAATGCACGGTGAAACATATTAGCAACTCATCTTAATCTTTATTATAAACTGACAGACATTTTGAAATATAAGATAAAATGCTACTGTCTGCCATCCTATATAGAGTGCAGTTGAATCAAGTGCATATTGTAATACTAAATATTTGAAAATAAGGAATGTTAACAATAAATCACAACATCTGGGGTTTATTCACCATTAATAATGGACTGGCTATTTTGGCAGTAACTGTTTTTACCCTTACAATGGCTAATGCTCACTTTGCAGCAGAGAAGGTATTGGTTGCAGGCGGTACAAGCTTCCCATATAAATAATGTTGGTGTGTGACCTCTAGTTCTCCTTGCTGCTGTAAAAAGATTGTTCACATAGCTGAATTTTGGAGAAAAACAAATGCAGTCACTGCTTTCATTTATGTTACCTTAAAGAAACTGTGAAGACTTGTACATTTTCAAGCCTCCTACATTAAAAAATGTCTTTCCCTTAGACTTTGTGATAAGTTTATATAACATTGTGATTCTTTTGGTAGACATACAGCTCCAAAACAACTTCATCAGCAGTGCCTTTCCTGCTGTGGGTCTGACCACGACACAGAAAACCTTACAGTGATACCTTCTTACTAGACTGAAAAGAGTTTAAGGAGATGAGAGAAGTATACAGAAAATAGTCAAAAAAAACCCCCTAAAGAACTGCCTAAGCTTATCATGGAAGAGAGAAAAAGGAGAAAGATGTAACACTTTCTGGGAAAAAGGCAGCCAGAGAAAACCAAAAAGAAGCTTAAACCATTGTTATTTTGCAGTGGCATCCTTATTATTCATCAAGTTTAAAAGAGGAAGGGTCTTCAAGTTGGATACTTGAGAAAGCAAAATGTGAAGTAAGCCAGATGCAAATGGTGGGCTTTTAATACACTGAAAATACTTTTTGTTGTTAA
>NC_056739.1:1316371352-1316421352 GCF_019279795.1 Protopterus annectens
CAATACAGTCACATTTGTACAATTGTATATTGTCTTTCTGTAAGAAGAAGTGATGTTATATGTATAAAGTGCAATATGTACATTACTGCTGGGGAATATTTTCTTATGTTGAGGCCTCCATTTCCATTCATTGTAACTAGATGCAGGATCTTCTTGCAATGTACCTTGAGTACAGGGTAAAAAGAGCCTAAAGTCCCTAGCCACCAAGACTTGTCAGCTTTGCCTAGGTTTTTTGTGCTAAGAGTCGAGAGCTATTCTGAGAACTGAACTTGTATTCCCCCAGGTTTTTTCTGCTAAGAGTTGAGACCTGTGGTGAGAAGTGAGAAATGAATTCACTAATGGAAGCTGCTGATTTAGCATAGTGGTATGTTGCTTTGACTGTAGTGCGTAGAGTCCTGGTTTCGAAACTTGCCAGTGAAATGTAGGGTGGTAACACAGCATTTTATTCTAGCAACTTTACAAAATTATACAAGCAATGTGTTCCTGGTTTTTGACCTTTTGTCCCCCGCCCCCAAAAATTTGAAATTGAAAATAAATAAGTGTGAGATGCTGTACAAGATGCCTATGGCTTACACTACTGTCATTCTATTTATATTGTGGGTGTGGAAGTAGACTTTTATGATGGAAATGTTCTGAATTGGGCAGTTTTGTCATTACTGGTTCATGCGTTGTTTCATTGCCCACAGTACAGCCTACTGGAAAAATGTTTAAAATGCACTCTGTCTAACAAGTGTGCTGTATTATACAAGGAGTATAATTTAATAAAGTCAGGAAGGTGTATCAAAGAAAAGAACACCTGTATGTTTCTTGTTTTGTGTGCAAGGGGCCAATGATTTGAAAACAGCCCAAAAATAATCTTTATCCACCACTGGCCAGATGCATTTTCTTTGGATGTGGTGTGGGTTTCAATGCTGTTTCAATGAATGTGAGTTTCAAGGACAGATAAGTTTTAATGCCAAGCCTATTTTCATTGTGAGACAGTATTGCTTTGTTTAGCAGATGTCTGTTAGTGTTTCTGAATTGTTGTGCTGTAAAATGTAAAAATAAAATCCAAATCATTGTAGAAGTAAAGTGGTATGCACACATTAGTGTTTAAACTGTTAATGGTAAATGGGACAAAATAGCCAGGTAATGGGACATTTGGATGGCTGCAGGGGGACTCTGGTGGCATATTTTGGTTGTCTGTTCTTCAGTTTACGTTTGAAAGTAGTTATCCCACAATTCCATTGGAGTGGGTGGGGTTATGTAATTATGTATTCAAATTAGATGTTAATCAGCATACAGATTTGTACCTATTTTTCATGGGCCTTGTCCAGATTTTTGATGTTTCCAGGTTGAGAGGTATGACACACACGCACACACACACACACATGCACACACGCACACACACACACACACACACGCACACACACACACACACACACACACACACACACACACACACACACACACACACACACACACACACACACTAATGGCAAAGCAGGCCTGTTTATGCCATTAAATGTGTCTGATACAAGGAGACAACAGTTTTATCCCATCATCACTGACCTGTTTTAAGTAATCATCTCCTCTCTGGTTGATTTCATACTTGAGCGCAGTAATGAGAAGCAAACAGAAATGAAGAGCCATTATAAACAGGCTCTGTCTTTATTATGCAGTGCATGTTTTTCTACAAGCTGTGGCATTCTCAGTTACTGTTAAAAGCGAAACATGTACTTTTCATTCTCAAAGATAATGAATATTAAATTCAAGAAAATTTCCCTTATTATTCGCATATAGAGAATGATTCAAAATGGCTTGCTTTGCTGTATTTTATCTGCAGTGCTCTAAAACATGTGGTTCAGGAATAAAAATTCGAAAAGTAGTCTGTGTGAATGATAACAACGAAGAAGCTTCCAGTATGCTCTGCCAAGGGAATAGGCCACCTGACACAGACAACTGTTCTGTTACACCTTGTGAATATGTTTGGATCACTGGAGAATGGTCAGAGGTATGTAATGTCCGATATACAATACAACAATTAGGTTTAAGACTAGCAGTTTCTTTTAAGATTAAGGCAAACTAAACAACAAACTATATGACGCCTATATATTTAAAAAAATGTTTCATGTGTTTTCTTCTTCAACAGAAATGAGAGCATAATTCTATTAAAAGCTGTTGGTAAAATGACTGACTTCAAGTTTAATCTGCTTTCATACAATGACACTGTGTCTCATTTGCACACAAGACACATTCTTCAGTTGTTTAAAATAATTATATATAGAGACGCCAACTCACTTGACAGACAGATAAAGCCCAGACTTTTGTGCCACATAACCTGGTCTTACCCAGCAGTCTGTGTGCTGGAGAGCGGCTGCTATGGTGGAGGTGGTGACAATTGCTGGCTCACCCCTCTTGAAAAGGAGGGGAAGGAGAAGGATGCAAGTTCATCCATTGTAAGGACCAAGACGATCACATTTACATTATATAGTCTGCTGCTCCATATGCCATATGTGAGGTAAATTATTACAGAAGTCACTACTGGGTACACACATACACACACATTTATATATATATATATATATATATATATATATATATATATATATATATATATATATATATATATAATTATATAGATACATGGATATAGATATACTCCCAGCATTTATGTAAAATAGTTTTAATGTCACAAAATTATTTATATAACCTTTTCTAAGAGGAGAAATTAAGTAAACAATAATACTTGACAAATGGGCATTACAGAGCAACAACAAACCACCCAAGGCTTTGGTGAGACATAACACCATGGGAAGATAAGCCAAAAAGATAAAGTTATGCTGGGAACACAAGCATCACTCAATAGAAATAAGTTTCAGTTTTGTTCAACAGTTTAGCTCTTTTGTCCAGGTAAAGGACTTCTTCAGGACTGAGTGCAACTCACACACACACACACACACACACACACACACACACACACACACACACACACTTCATGATAATTGAATTTTAAAAGGACTGAGTTAATGATGTAAAAATGCATGCAGTAAAAGTTAAAATAATAGTAATAAAAGCTATTTTCAGATATTTCTCTATGGCAGAAAGCCCTAGTTGAAAATTTCAGTGTGTTGCTAAAATATATAACTTCGCAGCTCTCAGTTTGCAATGCTGCTAATTGAAGTGCAGTCATTTTACCCTGGGGTGTTCCTGCATCTAAATCAATCTGCCAGCCAAGTTCTCTGACTGAAGTTCTTATCTCTAAATGCCTAACCCAATGGTCATCTGGAACTTCTTCCTAGATGTAAAACAAATATCCTGTGTTGCATTCTAACATGTGACTATAGAGTATTGGTTTCCTTTTTCTTGGTTTTATCATACAGATGTTCACATATTCTTTTTCTGACTCTTCTTTCAGTTTTCTGGACTATATGGTATACAAGCAGTTAGGGAATGTTTCTGTATTAATAGTGTGAGAACCTGTAGACAGATTGAAACTATATGCATATTGTTGGATACAGTACTGACTAACAACGGTTTTACATTTGGTCATGACATATATCTACAAGATATCTAAGAAAGTGGATTGAATACGGTGGAAAATATTTTGATGAACAAGTTGGAGACATGATGGAGTTTTTAGATAGGAATTATAAGCTTGAAAATGTACAATATAATGTTGAATCTAAGCATGGGACTATAGGGAGGCCTTATTTTACTCATTATATTCATAAGAAATCCAGGAGTAGTGAAATGGGTATGAAATATTTTATGCAGTATAATAGAAGATCCAACCAAGTTATGACTATTATTAAAAACAACTGGTCTATATTATCAGCATTTCCTGAGATTAAGAACGTAGTAGGTGATAGACCACAATTTACATTTAAAAGGAGTAGAAACCTAAAAGAACAGTTTTGCTGTAAGTATGCAGCTAGAATGAAAGTAGTTCAGGCAATGACAGATTCTACTGTTCCATGCTACAACTGCCCGTTTTGTTCATATATAGCAATGAATAATATAGTTAAATATATGGTAACAGGGAAGGAGTATAAATTTAGATGTTTTGCTTTTTGTAACTCAGCAGACATAGTCTTTTTAGCCACATGCTGTAAATGTACTGCATTTTATGTAGGTAAAACTAATAAAAAGTTGAAGGAATGGATATGCACTCACCTGTCTGACATTAGAAGGGAGGTTACTACTAATATGTTTTTTAAATATATATTAATAATGGGTAGGGATCATAGTTTTAAATTTAGGGTACTTCTTAAAGTTTATGTTTCACCTAGAGATGGAGATAATGCACACAAATGGAATATGTGGAATATAAATGCATTTCAACATCAAGAGCTAATTATGTACTTGGTTTAAATGCAACTGTTAGTATTAAACCAGTTTTGCAGTTAAAATCTAATAGGTTGTGAAAAATTATTTGTATTTATTAGGATACTTATTTGTCTGTGGCTGCAATATTGTTAAAACCTTGTTAATTAGATAGTTTTTGATTGTAAAATGTTTAATTGTGTGAGATGATTGATTACTAGATGTACATATAGGAGTCTTTATTATTTGTATTCGTTTTACACTGATGAAGGCAATTTTGCTTGAAAACTTTGTGAATATTAAATTCATTTATTTTGAGTGATGATGTCTTTCCTTGTTAATATTTTTAGTTTTCTAGACATAGATGGAAGTTCAGGTTTTGCATCAGGCCAAGTAGATCACCCTTTTACTACTTTTACTACAACAGTTATACAATTTTATGGCTCTTATAAATTTTTTGGCTCTTATTGTTTGCCTTCTTGCCTACATGTCAGTGGTTTTACCTTTAACCACAAATTTACATTAATGGCAGTAGCCACATTCACAAGTTCCATCCTTTTTCTCAGAAATGTTTGCTTGCTTCTTTTGTTTTTTTTTTTCCAACTTTTCTTAGATGTTATTGTCTCTTTTGTATACAAAAACAGATTTCTCATCTAATCTTTTTCTTAAATCAGAAAAGTGAGAAAAAATCTTCCAGTTATTATTTAAGGTATACTTAATTGCCCAAGAGTGATGTTGTAGTCCCGGACCATAGACTTTTCAAACTTCTTGTCTGTAAAAGGTCCCATGATGTTATTATTTTCACATGTTTTTCCTTGTCCAAGTAATGGCATAAACCCTGTGTCCCACCCATGGAAAATATCATTCCTTACATTGTTTAACATTTTCAAGGGATAAACTTTCTCTAGAAACACGCTAGTTAAAACTTCACACTCTGTGAAATGCATCTTGTAACTTGATATTATCCTTGCCAGTCTGACTAGGCTTTTTTTTTGTGTATGTATTATGGTTACTTGTATAGTGGAGGTAGGAATTAGAGAATGTTGGTTTCCTGTATATGGTTGAAGTAAACATTTTAGCTGTTTTATTCTTTATAATAGTCAGATCTAAAATTGTATTTCTTTGTTGGAGAAATGATGGTTAAATTTCAAAAAGACTGTGATGATATCTATAAATGCTTTTACTTCTGCTCGCTCCTCTTCCATAAGATGCAAATGTCATCCAAGAATCGGATGTAGGAAGCCAGCAGCTGACATATGTGGGGTTAAATATATATTTATGCCCCCAGACCCATAGGACCAAGTTATCATATATGGGGGCAAAAACTGCCTCCATAGCCAGTTCAGGTTTTCCTGGTAGAATTCCCCTCATACCATTGGTGGAAAGAAACTTGCTTCTAGCCACAGCCAGTTCAAACCATTCTAATCCCTGAGTGGGGGTAGGATTACAGAAAACAGATTGATAACATTGATGTGTATGACTATTAAGTCCACTGTGTATAAATCTTTTCCAGGTTTACCAAGGACATCCAGTGAGTCTCTTAACATATATGAGTACTGTCGGTAGAATGGTTTGAGTTTTCTGTCTAACTAAGTGTTCAAAGGATAAGTTTTCGAGCCTGCTATGATTGGCCTAATTAGAGTTAACGAGGTTCTGATGTGTCTTCGGTATTCCAAAATGGTCAGAATTTTAGGGTGTTCTACCTTTAAAAAAAATCCCATGATGGTGCTGTTATTGCTCCCTGGTATATAGAGTCAAGTAAGAATAAGTCAATGTTCCTGTAGGCAACATCAGTCTCATCATGGGAAACTGGAGAATATCAGCCGGAGTTGTTAAGTATAATGAACATCTGTCTGTTATAGTCCATAGTGTCCATAATTGCCAGTCCTCCACTATAGTCGGGTTTCATCAGTTCTAGGAATCAGTCATTAGCCAGTTCATTTAACACTTCCCTTTCATATTTGATGAGGTTATAACAACCATGTGTTTGGTGTACATTATGGCATTCACAGAAGTCTTTTTCACACATTTTGTCTTACAAACTAACCACCGGGTGTGATGGTGGGCTGTAAATACTTTTTTTGCAATCCCATAGATTCTTAAATTGTTACTAGGATAATGACCCAGGGGGGTGGGGGCCTTCTAAGTGTAGCCAAGTTTTCCCAAAAGAATAATGATGCCCTGTATACAACTAGGACACTGAGAGTCAGGCATTTATAAGCTACCTCTATCCAGAAGGGACATGGGTGTCAGGCTTGGAGTAAATTTCCTATTCCCCAGTGGTCTAGGTTGCACTTAAACTGGAGTTTCTCATCAGTGGGAAACCTGTTCCATAGGAGGGGCAGTCTCTGGGATACATATCTGTCTCTCCAGCATGTTCTGTTTAAGTCACAGACAAAATTCAGGTCCCTAGACCTTGCATTCCCGATACTCTTTGACTTATGAATATGCAGGAGATTCATTAGTGTGGGGTTTGCAGATGCCTTCCAAGCTAGGCATGGATCATCCCTCAGCAATCTGTATGAGACTGAGTACAGGGAAATGGCTTTAAGGTGCTCTGCATAAGGTAGCTTTCTTATGCCTTTCATTCTTTTTGTAAGGAACCACTGAAGTCATTCTAGTTGCTGCATTTGCTTGGTCAGGTACACACAGAAGGGAGCATGGTACTCTGTGATTGGTCTGATAAGGACAGAGTACAGTAGAATAATGACCTATTTGGACCTTGATGCAATGCCCTCACTTATGAATTGTGTATAATAGAAAAATTTTCTCACCATTGTGGCCATGTGGTGGTCAGCTGTAAGGCCACTGTCTGTGCGTGTGCCCAGATCCCTATACACTTGGTCAGCTCTTAGGAGAGTATTATAGGCAAGATAATTAGCCAGGATGATTGATTTCCCAAAGGGTACAATTATGCATTTCTTAGCATTGAATTTAAGACCATGGCTTTGGCACCATTTGTTAGTGAGAGATAGGCCTTCTTGAAAAATGCTAGTATATGCATTATTGTCAATGATAAACCCCAGCTTGCAATCATCTGCAAATGTAGTCAGCCACAAACCTTCAGTGCTTGCTTCAACTTCAGAGAAATAGATGCCAAAAAGGAGTGGGCTCAGTGCCAAGCCCTGGGGGACTCTGCTAGTGACTGGCCTCTTGGTGGAGGAGGCCTCACCTGTTTTGACCTCCTGGATCTCTATCAGTGAATAAGTGGATGATAAAAGGGATTACATCTAAATTACTGAACTTGTCTATAATGTCTGAGTGGGGTAAGACATTGGACTTGTCTGGGATATGACCCCAGGACCTCTCACACCCAAACCAATTATCATATCCAGAGACCAACTCATCTCATTTCCCAGAATTGCTTTTAGTACTATCCATGACCATGATGCTGAAATTAATTTTTTTTAGTATATAGTTTTAACTCAATAAAGGCATCCATTAGTTTAAACAAGTGGATGGAGCAAAGGTGAAGTCCTTTTCAAATAAGTCAAAATGCCCTCTTCAATGTTTAATCAATTATAATTAAATATCTTGGAATTACTGAAGGTGTTTAAAATCCCACTGTGAGAAGTAATAATACTCTTAGTGATACTAGTAGTATTACATTTTAGTGTCTTCTCCCCCTCCCCCATATTTGACATCTTCTTCCTATTAACTCTCTTCTTTTGGATAAACTGTATTGGTAAACATTCACTGTTCATGGCTGAAATAGATATGTTCAGTGTTTGAGAGTTCATATGGCTGATTGATCACTGAGAATGTCTGTGGAGAGGGTGTTCCAAAGAGTCAGTAGGGTGAAATGCAACTCTGGACTCTTCCATATTTTCCTCAGATCTATTGTCAGTGGGGGCCATCCATGCTGTGAGCCTTAAGTTGTACTTGCTGTTAGCTACCAGTAAATTTAGGTTTAGCATATGCAAGGTGGTTTTCATAATCTGTTTTTATCACGTTTTAGTTAGTGAATTTTGCATTTTTTTATTTTCTCATATTGTGATTCAATCTTAGTAAAAAAAAAATACTGTATTTTTTTCTTTTTGGGCCTCAAATAATAGGTCCTGCATGATAGGGGGTTTCAGAATGGCTTCCATGTGTTTCTCAAGCTGTCGCTTCTTATTAAGCATTGTTGGTCTCATAAGGTCAGTACTAAAATCATCAAGTAATTGTAGTAACTCATAGTGAAAAAAGAACCAATGACTACTCCATTTGGGCATTTCCAGAGTCGCAGTCAAGTTTTTCCAGATTATCTAGTTGTACTTGAAAGGAGTGTGCCATGTGTTCCTTCTGCTCTCCAAAGGTAATGTCTCATGAAGCCATAAATCCAGGTTAGGAAAGGGTTTAGTAGAAATTTTTCCACCAGTACTATAGTGCATGTTGCTGCTGGTGTCACTATTCCGTGTAAGATCTCCCTCTGCTGTCAAATGAACTGAGTCAGTAATTCCACTAACTACGTTTGATGGATAACCATTAACTTGCCCTGGGGTAATTTAGCAAAAATGTAAAGGGCTGCCAGAAAGTCTATAACCAATTTGATATTCAGGTGTTGTATTTAGTAGATCCAATTTTGGTGTCAAAGTTTGACAAAATAAGTAAAGTTTCCAAACTACTTTCTTAAAATGGCTCTCTGTCTCATTTGTACACAAGAAGCATCCTTCAGCTGCTTAAAATAATAATGTAGAGAGAGGCCAACTCCACTGACAGAGAGACAAAGCCCTGACTTTTATGCTACATAAACTGGGTTTATACTGACAGAGAGACAAAGCCCTGACTTTTGTGCTACATAACCTGGGTTTATCTAGCAGTCTTGCTGCTGCAAAATAGCTGCTATGTTGGAAGTGGATAATTCAGTTTTA
Source organism: Protopterus annectens (assembly GCF_019279795.1). Lineage (NCBI taxonomy): Eukaryota > Metazoa > Chordata > Ceratodontiformes > Protopteridae > Protopterus > Protopterus annectens. The sequence continues at coordinate 1,316,380,511 of NC_056739.1, forward strand.
ATTTCTGGCACACCCATCTTGGAAGGAGGGAAAGGAGAGGACACAAGTTTGTATATGGGAAGTACTAAAATAACTACACTTGCATTATTTGTCTTGCTGCTTTATATTCCATATGTGAGGTAAATCACTGCATAAGTCACTTCAGGTTACAGAACAGTATTCATAAGCATGATCCAAGAAGCATATGCATATTCCACAACATCTGGATAAAATAGTTTTACTATCTTTTTTTGACTGGGTTTGTCCCACTAGGCTTGTGGCCTCTTTTCAGAGGAAATCAAAGGTGATATTTATACTACTAGGATAAATTTGGTCAGGGCATCGAGGGAACTTCCCATACTCTTTTTGTTGTGAGTGGGAACCACTTTGGAGGAGCACTTCCTCTTTGCATTCCAGGCCCAGAGAAACATGGAGGCAGATACAGAGATAAGGAGATGATGGAGTGGTGAAAGCAATGAAGGAGAAAGCAAATATTGAGACCTGAGAATGTATGCAGGACTCTGAATAAATATTTAAAATAAACCTGTTTGATGGAGATGAGTCAGCAAATGATGGATGTATTATTACAACCCTCCAGTTGAAAGGGTTACGTGATGATTTAGTCAAAGAAATGGTAGTGTAGAGTGAGACAGAAAATGAAGAAGTTTTCTGGGGGGACATTATGGAGAACATACCAAAGGACGGTGCAGAGACAATCCTGAAGAATAGTGGTGAGATAGAAAAGAAAACATATGCAGGGAAAGTAAAAGAATGCAAAAGTGGCATAGCAGAAAAAAAAGCAGAAAAAATGAAAAATGGAAGTATATGGTAAGGATTCAAAGTGAAGAAGACAAAGAAATGGACAGGTATGAATTGTGGGACAATTAAATAACTTTATTTGGTATAAAAGCACATGACATAAACACATTTATTCTTATTAACAAAGAGACATTTTGTGACATTATATTTGAGACTGTTTTTTCAATGGAAATTTTTCTTGTAGAGTATGAAAAAATGAAGGACTGTAATCCATGGAATCTTTATGTGATAAAAGCACTTCACAAGGAAACAAAATAGAAGATTCATGTACATTTTCAAACAGAGGTAGACAGACAGACTTTTAAATTTGAAAGTTTTATATAAAGAAGTTCTGGGCATTGCTAAAGTTTATGACAAAAGGAGTTTATGGATTGGGGCTGGGATTATAATATTATGTTAAAATTAGAAAGAGAAAAAATATAAATATACCAAGTGTGATAAATGTGAAGGGGAATATGGGTGTTGTAAAATACTGTGAACAAACCAAAACATGTTTTTTTTTTTTTTTTTTTTTTTTTTTGCAGAAAAGAAGAACATTTGATAAGTAACTGTGACAAAAGAAAATGTTATATTTATGGGGAAATGGGACATGATGCAAAAAATGTGAATTGAAATGTTATAAATGTAACAAAGCTGAACATTTGTGAAAGGACTGCAGAAACGAAAATAACAGTAAGGAAAAGGGAAGAGAAGAATTTTTAGAAATGGTATAAATAGAAGAAAAATAAATGAGGAAAAATAATAAAGAGGATATAGAAGAAGATATGGAAATAAGTGACAAAGAAGACATAAACTGGGAGTTAGTAAAAGGAAAAAAATAATTCTGTTGGTAAAATGGTAAAAGACAGAAGAAGAAAATTTAAAGGGAGAAGTACAAAAGAAAAATAAAGGAAATGGATGAAAAAGAATACCTACAGCTAAATACTGGCACTTGGTATAATGGTTAAGGTGTTTGACTCATAAACACAAGGTATAGTGTTTGATTTTCACTTTTGGGAAAGAAACTATTTAGCCTTAGAATGATGTGTTAAGAAAGCTAGCCTAGTAATTTGCTGTTTTTAATGGGAAAATGAAAATTTTAGAGAGCTTTCTGAAAATGTGAATAATATCAAGAATATAGTAAGAAAAAGGGAATTTTGGAGAGGTGTAATACATGTAATATAGATGTAATTATATTAGATGACACAATATTTTTAACAAATGAAGAAAGATTACAAACAGAAACTATGGCAAGGAACGATAATCTGGAACTTGGGAAATGAGAGATGTGTAATAGCTTTATTCTTTAGAAATACAGTAATTATATTCGATGTAAGTTTAACAAAAATGGGAATATTAACCATTGTAGATTTAAAATGAAAAGAACAAGTATATAGAATTATAACATTATATGCTTATACTAACTATAAAGAAAGGGAAACCTGGTTTCATTGAATTTTAGACTATGTAGTGATAAATATGAATATTATAATAACAAGATACTTTAACTGTGATTTAAGAGGCAATCATAAAAAGAAAGGAAATGATATAAGAAAAATGACAGAAGTTAGAAAATGTGGTAAGTTAAACTCTGGGACAAAAAATCATGGGCTTACAAAATGGGTGTTTATAGAACTGAAATAGATTATTTTATAGAATCAGAAGGTTTAGTTATAGGAGAAGGGGAGATAGTGGAAACAAGATTTTCTGATCACCTTGTAATACTGCTAGAGATAAAAGAAAACAAGGAATACATAAACATAAGCAAATGAATAAAAAGGATAAATGAGAAAGTGTTGAATGAAGAAGGAAAAAGATTACTAATACAGTTAAGGAAAGATCATATTATTATGAGAACATTTTCTAAAATTTGGTCTGAATGCTTGATGATATTTAAGAAAAATATAAAAATGTTTTAAAGTGGTAGTATGATGTGAGAGATGTAGAGAAAGACAAATGTAAAAGAACATATAACAATGCATTGGAAGATTTAGAATATAATGATAGAAAGTACTTTGACAGAGAAAAAAATGATATGAAAGAAATAAAAAAGTACAAGAATTTTTATATAAGCAAAGATATTTTTTACAAGGAAAAAGAGAAGCATTGAATTAGTTAAGCAGATTAGTAAAGGAAAATTGTAGTGTAATGACAGAAATAAAAAATGTCAAAGAAGAAGTAGAAAGAACTCAGGAAAAGATTATGAATAGTGTAGTACAATATGTACAAGAAATGAAAAAGTAGGTAGTGAAAGAAACATGGAAAGTACAAAAAGGCTAACAAAAAGAGAATACAGACTTGGAAAAGGAGATTTGTTTAAATGAACTAGTTAAAGTATTAGAACAAGTAATTATAGATTCTGCTGCTAGCCCAGAAGGAACAGGGTATGAAATACATACATATTTAAGGGGCTGGCAAACAAAAAATATTTTTAAAGATTTTGAATGGAATGGTTAAATGAAGGTTTTATGTATAAAAAAATTATAGTGGAATACTTAAATTCATGTAGAAGAAGGAAGATAAAAGATAATTAAAAAAAACTAGAGACTGACAGTATTGAATAATAATGATTATAAGATCTTTATGAAAATAATAAAAAAGAGATTTGAAACTAAAATGGAAATTATTATGGAAGATAGCATACATAGTATAAAGGGGAAGAGCTGTCAAGAATTATTAATGATACTTAGAAAAATTGTGGATGATATCATGAACAGAAAAGAAGAAGTGAATATCATGATAGGAAAACTTGATAAGGCATTTGACACACTTGGACATGAAATCTTATGGGTAATAATGAAAGAATATAATATAAGTGAGAATGTTAGGAAATTATGCATGTCAGCGTATTGTAATAATAAAGTAAAAATGCCAGTAAATGGCTAGTTAAGCCAACAGGTACTTATGAAAAGTGGTGTAAAACAGGGATGTCCAATTAATTATATTGCATTGGCTATGAATATGATAATATGTGAAATACATTGCAAAATGAAGGAGGCAGTGTACATAACACCTGAAGGGTTAAGAATTCCAGTTCTGTTAACATATGCAGACAGCATTGTAATAATTGAAAAAACAAAATTTGTATAAAAGAAGTAATAATTTACACAAATTAATGTCTAGATGATAGAGATGGCTTTTAATAAAGAGAAAAATAATGGTTTAGGTGATGTACTAAAACTCGGGAGTATATATTTTACAATGAATAACATTTCGGTGTTATTTGTAAAATTTTTAAATAAAGATGCAAGTAGAATTCAATGGTGAAAAAAACAATAGAAGAAATAAAGCAAACCTGTCTTGTCTGAATAACATATAACTTATCATTCAGAAAAAAGGCGTATTTGATAAATTCAGTACTGATGGGAAATAGCATGCTTAGCAAGTGTATTTATGTTACCAACAATTTTTGAAAAGGAATTATTGCAGATAATTGTTTTCATTTAGATGGGGTTCTAGTTGAAACTCAGTAAAAAGATGAGTTTTGTATGTAAATAAAGGAGGTTTAGGGTTAATTAACCCAGTGGGTGTTGCTTCTTTAATTTTTTACAAAGTTGATAAATGAAAAATATGAGATATTAGTAGTAAAACTGTGCAAATATCAGTATGATAATTTTTGTAGTACGGCAAAAAGAAAGAGTAAAAGAGAAAAAGAGTGTAGAAATGAAGAAATAAAATGTTATCAAGGAAAAAATATTTTTGTGGAAAGTAAAAACTGATGATAAGAAAAAGGTTGAAAAGTATGGTATAAGAATATAATGATAAAACACTAATATTTAAAACCATGGGAAAATCTAATAGATGGAAAATTAAAGCCATAAAAATAAGAGGCAAGTGGTGTAATCAGAAAATAGAATGTCAAGATATTTTGTGAGACTGGTGATAGATAAATTTCCAGTAAAAGGAAATATACCCTATAAAAAGAAAAGTGATAGACTATGCTTAAATTGTCAAGAAGAAACTATAGAACATGTATTTCTGAAATATAAAAGAGTAAAAAAGTTATGGGAAAAACTATGTGAAAAAGATTTTTGAAGATATAAAAGAAGTGGATAAAATAAACATGGATATGATTAAATATAGATATTATAAGGATAGCAGTAATGAATATGTTAAAAGAATAGATAAAAAGGTATTTTATGTTATATGGAATGAAAGAGTAAATGAAATTATGTTTAATGGTGAATGTATTTTAGCAAAAATGGTAAGTAAAACCAAATGGTGGCTATGGAAAAAGGAGTGCGGGTCTAATAGGGATGACAATTTAGCATGATTGTAAAGGGAATTATGAATATTTGTAAACAGATTTGTATATTTTTATATTTGTACATGTAAATATTTTGTAAATAACAGTTATTTTGTATATAAAGGACCCCTACTTTTTTGATAAGTGCTGTGGGATCTTTTTCATCCACCAGAGCTGCCATCAGCTCAAGCACATGGGGCCTTGACTTAACATCTCATCTGAAGGCATCCCCCATAGGATGTACTGCAATGTCAGCTATCAGTCTACTTGGTGCAAGAATAGAGCCCACAGCCTTCTTCACTAAATGAAAGTATGCTATCTGCTGTACCACTGGCACTGGTAATATTATAAAATTATTTGTATGAGCTTTTCTATGATGAGACATTAAGTAAGCAACAAAACCTGACAGAATGAGTATTACAGAGCAATAACAAGCCACCCAGGGGGTTGGTGAAACATGGCACCATGACAGGATGGTCTCATAAATCCCAAGTGATTAACTTTAGTCCATTTTGCCAAACCTTTCTGTTTCATTCTTCTAACTGGTTAGAAAATGCATTGTGATGCAACTCCTATTGCTCTATCACACTCTTTATGTACATTAGAATACTATTTAGAAAGATGCACCAGCACCATCTAGTGTTCCCCTGGCTATGTCTGCAGGTCTTCAGCACAGTTCTCTGAAGTCATGGACCCTTACAGTCAGTCAGTAATGCCAGACATAAGAGTTTCATACTAGTCATTCTAATTTGCAGCTACTTGCTTTGCCACCTGTTGTTCTGTTAAATTTTGCATTGATATATTTATTATTTCCCATATTTCCCATATGTCTAATGTCCCCTCCCCATATTTCATCCACTGCTTGTTAGTCTAGGGGGAGTAGAGAGGTAATGTAGCTCTCTATCACACACACACACACACACACACACACACACACACACACACACACACACACACACACACACACACATATATGTACACAAATCCACTCTCAGAGACTGCTCATTAGCTGCACAGACAAGGGCTAAACATGGAGGTGTCTCAGTATGTACATCAATAACAAGCATATGTCTGGGATGGCCAAACAGGATGATATGCTGGAGTTCATCTACATGCAGATCACCATAGACAAAATCCAGTACCATATCTTAGCCACCTATAGGTCACCCTCATTATCCTAAGAAACTCATAATGCATACGTGGACCTACTGGAGACACTTGGAGATGCTTACCATCCACCCTAACACCATACTCATGGGAGACTTTAATTACCTATCTATAGACTGGGAATTCTATTCTACATAGTCTCAAATCTACAGGCACTGAGATTCCTGCACTTTGTAAATACAAATATCCTTGACCAAATAGTGAATACGCCCACTAGAGGTTCCAACATACTGAACATCATGCTCACAAATATGGGAAAATGCTGCAACCCCCACATGCCCCCATGTCTTATCCTCCCTGGTAAGGTCCGACCGTAAAGCTGTCTCATTCAAAATCAAAATTAACTCCATAATCCCATTAAAACCAGTAATAAATTATCTTTTATTAAGTGATGGTTTGTCAAAATCTAATGCCCCTCCAAACTCCCAGACCACAGCAACCTATGCTGAATTGCTCTCAGAAACTCTGTACAACCATGTCAATCATTGCATAGAGGGGGCTGTACCTAAAAGAACTAAGCCCAGGACTAGCCACTTAAGTAAACACCCTGGTAGCATCCGAAATTAAACAGGAAATAGAACAAAAGGGAAAAATATGTCAAAAATCAGGAAGGGGAATTCCCATTAAGATAAAAACTCTCTCATCAAACTAAATTGACAACTAAGAGGGCTAGTTAGTTCAATCAAAGCATTCCTTAAGGTTAAGATAGCCTCCCAGGTGAAAGATATGTGTAAGGCCTTCATCAGCTATGTCAGAAGCCTTAAGGGCCACAGACAGCAATGTGCTGAATAGGTGGTTAATGGTCCCACATTCACCAAGCCTGTCAATATTACAAACCTGTTTGCAGACAAATCCATTTTCAACTTTACCCCCCTCTCACCCTCAACCACCCCACCCCCCAAAAATTCCCATAAACATAACCTGTCCAACTATAACTAGGTAGATTTACTGGGATCACTCACTAAAGTCAAGAACACAGCCTCAATGGACCCCAAACCATCTCAGCATGCCTCCTATCAGCCTAAAATATCACTTAGCAGGACACCTGGACTCATTATTTAACTAAAGTCCTAAAACAGGCTTTTTGACACATGAATGGAGAACTGTGATGGCCATTCCCCTTCTTAAAGTAGGACCTACAACAGTTCCTGGAATCTAAAGACCCATTAGCCTGACTAGTCTTATTTGTAAAGCCATGGAAAGAATTTTCATGGAAATTATCAACAAGGGCATAGGAGATATCCAGACACTGTATCCATCTCAGTTTGGCTTTGTGAAAGGAAGGTCATGCATATTGAATCTTTTGGACTTCTTTTATAAGGTCACTAAGTCAATGGATGAGTGGAAAATGGTGCACATGACCTACCTAGATCTGGCTAAAGGATTTGATACAATACCCTACTTAGATATCAACAAACTTACAGAACTAGGTATAAACCCCTTTAAAACAAGTTGGATAGCTAGGTGGCTCACTGATAGGATCCAGGAGGTTAGAATCAGTGATGCCACCTCCACAAATAGGCTGGTTACCAGTAGAGTCTGTGAAGATAGGTAAAGGCTGCCAGCCTAGCCAGATCGAATTTTGTAGAGAAGTCTGTCATTTGTAAATATTAATGTAAGCCACAGGCTTGTTCTCTTAAATGTGAAAAGACTGCATTGGATATTGAACTGCAAAAATATAACAACAGTGCACTCTGCTGTAAGAAAGCTAAGTCAAGCATTTCATGGCTGTCTTTGATGTTAAAATTCGGAGCCAATATGTCTAGAGGGAGGCATCCTACCTATTGTTTTAAGGTCAGAGTTAATGGCTAGAATTTGCATGTATAAATGTCCTTTATTGCTCTGGTTCTGACCAGGTGCAAAAATTGTAACTGTAGTTTCTGTTAGCCTGGGAACAACAGAGAAGTGTGAAGAATGATGTCATGTGAAGCATGTTATCAATTTAAAGAGAGAGAATCAGAGAACGCAGAACATTTTATCTTGAGAACATTTGACTCACCAGCACTGCCTGTTTCTATATGTAAGTTATTTAGAATTGTGTTTTCTCTTAGAAATAGCTAAGAATTAGGAAGATTAGACTGTGTTTTTCTGTGATGTCAGAACTTTTCTACAGTATTATTTTAAGTATTTCTCTGTGATCTCTGAACTCCTGACTAGCACTGTGTAGTAAGTATTGTCTTTTGTTTTTCTTATTTATTATTAAATATTTTTAAACCTTTCAACTGTGGCTGTTTTATGTAGAGTTAGTTTAAGCTAAGCTCTAGAGTACATTGCATGCATTTAGTGATATTGTACCAAGTCACTCTAATAAGCCTTGACTGTTCAGTCACACTTACCATTTGGATAATAATATTGCACAGTAATAATTGGACACCCTCTCAAAAGGGCCTTTGAGTAGCTGATATTAGTGGGTGGTGGCAGTGATTTCTACCGTATAGTCTGGGTAAAAGGGGCACAGCTGGAAAATCTGTGCCAGCCTTCCCCCAGGAGTGTCTGTGTGGTTGTATAAACTCTTATATCAAAGTGTGTATGTGTCAGCTACTTGGGCAGAGAGGGTGCTAGAGGTTTTAGCTTGCTCTCTAGGCTGAGTTCTGGACCTTATAGCTGTGCCAGTGGAGAATCTTATCAGGGACCTGGAGAGAAAGGGAGAAACCAGCCCCAGACTGACTGTGATCTCTGTGTGCTCTTAAGGGAAATTGTACTTTACTGTGTGTGCATTTGTTATCCTTTCCCAATATGGATGCCCCTCACTGGTGTTAGTGATGAGGATTGAGGCTCCTTGATTGCTGGGCCAGTGCACGGGCATCACAGAGTCCCTCAGGGCTCTGTGAAGGCTCACTCCTCTTTGGCATCTACCTCTTGGATGTCAAATGCCCTTGGCTAATCAAATTTGCAGACTGCAAACTGGGAGCACTCATTGAATGCTCTCAAGATAAGAACATCCTTCAGGAAGGTCTAATACAGAATAACTCATGGTGCCAAAGCCATGGCTTAAAACCCAATACCAAAAAATGTATGATAGTACCTTTTGGAAAGTTGTCCACCCCAGGTAACTATGTTATTAATAAAACACCACTAAAAATTGACTCACTAGATAGAAATCTGGGATCTCATGTAGATAGTAACCTAGTCTTTAACCAACTGGTATCCAATGTAGTAAGAATATCCTTCTATTTTACTCAACATATAAGCAAAGACATGTCATCTATGTCCAGAGAGGTCATCATACTACTGTGTCTGGCCATCATCATACCCATCATAGAGTATAATGTCTTCTTTGGTATGTACTTAACCAGGCACATGCAGCAACTGGAATGTCTGCAAAGGTTCCTTACAAAAAGAATACAGGGAGTAAATACAATGCCTTGTGCTGATCACTTCAAAGCCCTGCCTCTTTACTTAGTATCATACAGACTTCTGAGAGGTGATTTTTGATTGGCATACAGGGTATCCTTAGACCCTGCTTTAATTAAACATCTGTGCATCCACAAAACAAACAGCATCCAAACTACTAGATCAAAATGTATACTTTTGCTTGTGACATAAATAAGACATGTTGGAGAAACAGATATGTTTTTCAGAGAATTTTCATTGTCTGGAATGGCTCTCCATCCATGTGAAGCAGAGTTCCTCCATATAACTATTTAAGCACAATTTGGACCAATGGATGGGTAATCACAAATGCATTACTTGTCTGGCATATGTCTCTGATGGACAGAGGCAGCCAGTAAATCACTCCCTATATAAATCAAATTTGTGGGTCACTTTTGGGTTGCATGACTATAAGGGCCTTCATGGTCATTAGTCTAGTATACACCTATGAACCTATGAACAGACCCTTTAGTTGATGTGTGGCAGATTGAGTTGGATTTTAGTACCATTTACCTTCCAGGGGGAAGGGCCAAACTGTCAGCATATGAAATTGTGGGAAATTCATGTATAAGGTGAGAGGGGTTATATGGCCATATGTAGAGGCATGGGTGCAGTAACTAAAGGAGAAGTGTAGCTATAGTTGTTAACCATGTGCATCTGGGGAGGACATTATAGTCATACTCATGTGCATCTCACAGCATAGCATACTTTCCCACTGACTAGCGTGTTTTTCCCTCAGTTGTGCAGATACATGCATAGCCTCCAGATGGAGTCAGTGCAGTGAATGGTCATTAGCCAGGGGAATTAAGTTCTACTGCAGGCCCTCCTCAAACATGGCATGCGCATCCTGGACCATAGTGACCCAGAAGAGCATTGCTGGCACAAGATTTGACAGGGATTGTTGTTGGATTTGAATGCTGAAGGTTACCATAATATTTTTCTACAACAAATGTGATGAAGGATTACTGATATTATGCTTCACACAGAGGAAATTGAATAGGCCATAGTGACAGACAGGTCTACCACAGGGGATGAATCAGTAATACAGAAGAGGTCTCATGAGGTCAATGAGATTTTGGTGATACTTTCTGGCAATGGTGAGTGGGCCCTCATACTTGAGAATGCCTTTGATGTGGAAGTTGGACTGGCCTCAAGCACTCATGTGGCATTAACAGAAGCACCAGGCTACTAATCTCCATTACAGTACACTACAGCCCACATCATGGTGTGATCATGGTGATGGATTTGCTAAGGCTCCCCTGCATATTTGTCCTTCTAGGCACCAGTGTTAAACAAACTGCACAATCTGCATGGCAAAATACACCTGTCAACATATTAATGGAGTAGAATTTTCATAAACAGCACTGAACATGCCACAGAAGATTATGGAGTCATGTGCCATGTGCCACAGAAGTTTATGGAGGCGTGTCTGCATGGTCTGACAATGATGGAGGGAACAGAACAATATGTCAACATAGGGCTGATATCAGGGTGGCATCTGCAGTTCACAAAATATAAATGTGCATGTGGTACAGTCTGGTAACACAATGTTACTGTCTGTAACACTTCAAGGGGAGAGGTTCACTCATACCCACCAACAAATATGCCCAGGTTGAGTACAAAGTCTCACTAATGTATGACAGACATTTTGTCAATGAGAGTCCCACATATTTTCCCAGCCCACATAGAATCCTATATGTTCACCACATCTGAGGTGTGCATACACATCATAAGAGAAAAAAGCAACAAGGGGTGGTAGTGTTGACATGACTTCATGACTATCCCTGATATAGCTAAAACACAGAAGTGACTAGAGGATGTGTCAGGCAGGGATCTAGGCAGAAATTGATGTTATCCACAACGTTGTATATATTTTGCACCCTTTTTGAGATGTGAAGTTTATCTTGACTAGGAATGGGCAATTAAGCTAGTCATTTACAACTGGAAGGCAAAGTAGTAAGGTGGTAGTTATATGTCTATCAGTACCTTATGTAACAGAATAGTAATAGGATCAGTGGTACAAAATGAAAAGGTTGAGTAACCACAGACTGAGAATAACTAAGATACACCAACATGGATGTAACAAATGAACCACAGAAGCATGTGAATATCATGTTAATGGGCACATAATACAAATGATGTGAGGGGGACTTGTCATTTATGCTGTACATCTAAATACAGTTTTGCATTTTACAGTGAGGGTGATGTCACGTTAATCACAAGAACCACCAAGAAAATCAACCAGTGTATCTTTGAACTTAAAAATAACACCAGTAGACACACGAACCCACAACTAATATTTAATAAAATGAATCTCATAGTGTTGAATGAAAGGTGTTATATAAAATGGAATGGTCAACTGGTATATTTTATTCTTGTATGAAATTGATGTTCAGCTGTGATATTCTGGCAAAGTTCATATTGTATATGGTTAACAAAAGTGCTTAATTTTATTAAACATTAGTCCTGGTTCATTGTGTCCACTACTGTCTTTTTCTTATTTTATTTTTAATAAAAATGTGAAAAGTACTATGTATTCTTCACACAGCTACCATATGCTGAATATTTGTTAAATAAATAGGTCATGGCCAGTTAGGAAACATCACAATATAGAGGACATATTAATATGATACATTAGTCATTTCATTTTTCAGTGCTTAGACCATATTGCTTTACTAATACAAGTTAGACCTGATAGATTCAAATACAGTTTTTAAGAAATATGTAAATGTAATGTGAATATGATTGTACCAGAAGATAGTGCAATTAAGAGTGAAGTTTAGAAATTAAATAAGTATGTAAGTCACTAAGCACAATATCAAGCTGATCATGCATAGGGTAAGATGAAAACAGATAAATGTCAAGACAGTACTCTTTTTATGCAACTGGAGGCATTAATACTTGAAATCAATTAAGGGACAGTAATACAGATACCATGATTGATACATATGTAAATTTAAAAGGGCATATAACATTAGTTGACGTGTATTACATTGTATAAAAATAGCAGAAGTCCATAGGCTATAGTAATCTCCCTAAAGTAGGGAGACCTTAGTAAACTTCAAACAAAGCAAATCCAGATCAAAGTCAATACCAAGAAGATTTCCAAAAATGTACAGATGGCTATATAATCTGTAGATGACTGGGCACATGAAATACTAGATTCAACAGTACATTTCCTTCCGAGTATGATTTACCTTATTATTTAAATGTATTGGCATCATTAGTTAATTACAACAGATGCTACACAAATGTAGCTTAACTGCCATCATCAACAATGATAACAATGCTAAAGATAAGGAAAAAAGCACCCCCATTCCCAATATTTGAAAAGTAATATTTAATATTAAAAAGTCCCTTATTTCTGCCCCAGAACATTGTATAAATCTAAATCTTTATCAAATTCAGAAGTGAAAAATCATGGACATAATATTTAATAATCATTTTAAATAAATTAATTAAATAATCTAATCATGGAAACAATGTAAAAAGGTAGAACAGAACCTTTGCTGCGATGAAAGTAAAGGACCATTGGACAATTGATACAAGTCTCACAGCTGTAAAAAACAGACCCCGGGATTCATGAAGTTTGCGCCAGGTGCAGGAGTAGCGTTGGTGATCTAACACCAAATATGGCCGTAGAGCAATTCAGGTACGAGCTGTTTCCATGTGCACTACCTGCATACGCTACGCCCACACAGCTCCCAGCACCTGTATGCTAATCACCCCATGCACAGCAGTGTAGCATGCAGATGAAGGTATATAGCGATTTTGGAAGTGGTGCAGGCGTAGTGTAAGCATGCAGAAATGTAAACCGAAAAAAAACAGTTTACATTTTTCAAACATAAAATCGGAGCCATGACAGTGGACCAAACTCATGTATTATATAGCCACTGGCATAAAACATAATGCACAAAATATGAAGAAGAACATTTAATATTATGCCCACACTAACACGAAGTTAAATTGCAGGGCATTGGTGCGCAAAGGGGATCGCAAGGAATATACAAAAATATAGAATAAAACTGCAATGAAACACTTATCACGATTTCCCCATAAAAGTCAATGGCAGGCATGCTACACCATACTCATGGTGCAAGGGTTGCTAAGGGGCAGTGACAGTGTCATGCGCAGTAGCTAGGAATTAGTAGGCAGTGCCATGCAAATGAGAGGAGTAATAGCAAATCGCAGATTTCCCGCTGGTGTAAAGATGCACAAAACAGCGTAGCGTTATAACACCGAGGTGAGCCCTTGAGATAAAAATTACATCAAGAGAGGGGTGTGTCGCCATTGCTGTAAGCACATTGGAGCATTGCTAACCTGGTTTGCCTGTTGCTAAGCAAAGCTGCAGGATAGGGGTGTATTGAAGTAGCCATAGCTTGGCTTAGCTGAGAGCACACAAGGTAACTGAATGTGCATGTGAATGTGGATGAAAACGCACTGTAAACCCAGTAAACGGTTGTGCGGGGCACACACCAGAGCAGAAACAGGAAGAATACGGGAAAAAGATAAGGAAATGCTGCAGCATGGAAATAGGAGTACAAATGAGTAATTAACACCTAGGAACCCACAGTAGGCCATTGACAACAGCTAACAAGGCTGCAAGCAGCTACCTGCAAAACAGGAAAGGGGAGGTGCAGTACTGCAAAGAAAACAGAACTGTCACAGCAGAACAAAGCAAAATTGCAGTAGATCAGCTACATAACACATTTTGCAACACATTCTTGGGTAGGGAAAGTACAAAACAAGAAAGCCAGCAGCTGGATGCATGCCTCTCAATGGGAAGGGAATCGGGTTGAAAAGTGAAATAAAGGGTAACAGTTAAATCACGGCAGGCAAGCATAATTCAACATCAAAGACCCCACAATTGCAGTACTCACTGTAAAACCCATAATTAAGATACCCTGCAGCTGCAATTGCACATACACACCCAATGACACCAGCAGCATCCATAGCACAATAGTATAAAGTGTGAAAGCACCTCACACACACTTGTGTATTCCCAAACACTCTGCACCATCGGTGTAAACAGACAGGGAACTTTTAAAAATGTACATGCTAGGGGCTGCCATAGCTTTCATTCATCAGCATGTGTTAGAGACTGAAGGTGGTGTGGAGGATGATGCTGACAACCACCTCAGGCACTGGAGGAGGAGAAGAGTGTTCAGACCAAGGGTAACCTTCCAGGGGCTAAATGATCTGGAGATAGTAAAGCATTACAGGGCGGACAGGGACATCATACAGTAACTTCTTGAGCAGTGCCAGCCATGTCTCAGAGCGAGAAATAACAGAGGGGAACCCATCCCAGTGGACATGAAGGTATGTGTAAGCTTGAGAATACTAGCCACAGGTACAATCCAAAGGCCAACTGTGGATATCCTGGGGGTCTCACAGGCATCAGCATCCAGTGTACTCCACCAGTTCCTGGATGTCATGTTACCACATGCCAGTGAGCCCATATACTTCCCCGAATGCAGGAGGAGTTGGCCAGCAAAATGCATCTCTTCCACCATGTGGCAGAATACATGGAGGTACTGAGTGCAATAGACTGCATGCACATACACATCAAGTCACCAGCTGGTGAGCAGGGTAGGCACTACATAAACTGGAAGGGATAGCCCTCCATTAACTGCCAGGTCATGTGCAATGCCCAGGGCATTATCATGGATGTGTCTGCTGACAACCCTGGAAGCAATCACGACTCTCACATCTGGCATGCCTCACAGCTGTATCAGGTATTTGCCAGGGGGGACATCCCATATAGCCAACTGGTGGGAGATGCTGGCTATGCACTGGAACCGTGGATGATGACACCCATCAGAAATGCACACACACCCATGCAAGAACACTATAATGAGGTACACGCACAAACCAGAATCATCATAGAGCATGTGTTTGGGATGCTGAAATCATGGTTTCGTTGCTTGGACATATCTGTTGGAGCCTTGCAGTACTCTCCAGGCATGTGTGCCCAAATCTTCATAGTATGTGCCATGCTACACAATATGATCCTGCGGAAACAGCTGCAGCAGGGACAGAATGGTGAAGGCCCTCACAGCCCACCACCATTGCCAAGGGTCCCACAGGCACAGAGGTACTCAGACCACAAACACCCTGAGCCAGCCCCAGTAGGCAGATGGAGGTATGCTCAGTATGCCCATGCCTTGGCAAAGAGGGAACATATAGCACACACACACACTGACAGAGTAGGCACCTATGGACTGACACCCTTCTCCACCTACACACACAGTAAACATGGATGGCACACACACAAGACCACCTGTCATGTATAGGTGGTCTACTGTGTGCATCCTACCGAGGCAGCCCTCAACTATTGCACACAGAATCGCTATTGGCGCAAGGTAAGTCAACACCTGAACAGTAAATTAAGCTATCAGCATGTGCTGATACTGTATGTATAGGTTCATAGGTACATAGGTAGGTACTTGGCTAACTCCCCAAGGCCATTCATATGCCTAGCCGAAATGTGTCAGCTGTCACCACCCCATTGATTAACTAACTGTCCCTCTGTGGAGGAAAGCCAATTGCAGGATCCCTGGGGTGTACCCACTATTCCCCATCCACTCTGCAAGGTGTCCCTGGAGTGTTAGTGAGGGGCTACGTATAATGTAATCAGGGATGTAGTTCCAAAGCATGGGGAGTACCTGTGACAGGAATCTGTGACTCCAGTATCTTCCAGTTATGGTTGTGGCAAGGTTTAGCTCATTACAGTGTGTGGCTCACTGTGACATGGATTCCCATAGGTGGAGCATATCCATTAAGCCTGACTTGGACATGGCTGTGTTGGGCAGCAAAGAACATCTCTGAGTAAATGAGATGCCACTGAGTAATGCAAGAGTTCATGCAGTCTGGCAGCATAGGACACATGTCTGATGCCAGTATTGCTCTTGGCGAGGTATGTTCCAGCAGTTGTATGTGTCTTCTGAGGTACATCCCAAATGGGTTATCATACTCGATGATGGTATTGATAAGTGATGAGCAAAGGGGCACAATAACCTCAGTATGTCTAGATGTGAACCCTTAAGTAATCAATGGCCTACATAGATGGATGGCCTAATTACTTTAGAGATATGATTGTCAAAGGAGAGATCACTATCTAATGTAGTCCCCACATACCCATTACCTCGTCTGTATTAAAGTGGCTGCCACTCATGTGTTAATATGTGGGTGTTCAGTTTTCCCAACACGGAATGACCATGCAGTTTGTGGCCTTTAGCTGGAGGCCATGACTGTGACATCCTGTGTTGGTCTATGTGAGGCCCCTTGAAGGATGTTTGTGACAGCTGGACTGTCAGTTATGGCTCCCAGTTTGCAGTAATCACCAAACACAGTCTGCTGTAGTCCATCTGTGTTTGTCTGTACCTCTGAGAAGTATATGGTAAACAGTAGGGGTCCCAGGACTGAGTCCTGTGGGACACCAGTTGTGACTGGTTAAGAGTTGGACCTGGAGGCTGCTAGGCTTACCATGTGGGTTCTGTGTGTAAGCCTGTTGGCAACCCAACCTGTGATGTATGGGTGTATGTACTGGCTGGTGAGTTTATAAATAATACCTGAGTGGGGAATGGTGTCCTAATCCTTAGTGAGGTCCAGGTAGTATGTGTGAACTACCACATCCCACACCTAAAGTCTAGATGACTGTAAGACGTCAAACAGATTCACTAGGCATGATCTGCACTCAATCAAGCAGACCTGGGTTGGGTTGAGTGTCTGGAGGTTCCCAATGTCTCTGTTAATGAGTTCCATGATGATGCACTCCATAGCCTTGCAGACCAGGCTAGTCAGGCTTATAGGGCAATAGTTACCGGGGTCCATTGTGTTGCCACCTTTATGGAATGGGATCACTGTTGCTGTGAGCCACTCTGTGGGTATGTAGCCTGTAGAGCGTCTATGTTTGAACAGTGTGCTTAGGTGAGGGGTTAGTTCATTTGGAGCTCATGTAAGACACAGCCTGGGACACAGTCCGGTCCTATTGAGGCTGTATTTGTGGCTTTTGATAGGGCTGTTTTATCCTGTGTGTCGGTGATTGCCAGGGCCGTACATTCTTCTGGTATGGTTAAGGGATGTTTAGGGGTTGAGAGGGGTGTAAAGTTTGCACTGAACCTGTCTGCCAAAATGCTGGCAATATCAGTTGGTTCAGTGCATTTTGTGCCAGTCTGCACCAACTCTGAGCAGATCTGAGAGTTCCCACTTAGGTTCTTGACATAGCTAAAGAACGCTTTGTGGTTGTCTTTAGGGTCCTTGAAAAATTGTCTTTTGAAGCTAGCCTTGGATGATTTCACTCTATTATTTGTACTGGTTACCTCCTACTCTTGTAGAGCCTGTGTATGGCAGGGGGTCCACCAGACCGGTTTCCTGTTCTTGGAGGAGTGAGTCTAGGTTAGACTTGGGATAGCACAATCCATGCATTCCTGCAGATGAGAATAGAGTGCCTTTTTATAGGTTTCAGCATCTTGGACAGCATTGTCCATTGGCATGGGGGCTGTGAACCATTCCACCTCGGGCATAATCAATGTGAAGTCTGCTTTGGAAAAGATTTTCATGGTGGTTTCCTTGTTTGGGGTTGTGAGCGGAATGTGAATATCCTGAGTTATTAGTCTATGATCTGATCTAATTGGCGAGGGGTTGACATCGGGTGTGGAACACTGGTCACTCATGTTAGTGATGACCAGGTCCAATATGTTGTTCCCTCTGGTAGGGGTGTAGACCATTTGTTCCAGGGCAATTGAGTCAAGAAATTCTAGGAAGCACTGGGCAAGAGAGTTAGTAGTCAAGTAATTCTCCCAGTTAATGTTTGGGTAGTTGACATCCCCCAGTATTAGGGTGTTTGGTAGGACCCACATATTTCCCAGTGTCCCTGGAAATGCGGAATGTGGGTCCTGGGTCATGGTGGGTGATCTGTAGCAAGCAACAATTTGGATTGCAGTGTTGCCCATTGTCAGTTGCACTTGGATGATCTCTGATGCATCATGTTGCGCCACTAACCTGGAGGTGTGAGCAGCCTTGATGAATATGGATAGACCCCCACCTTTTGTGTCTGGGTTCTGTGGCTGAAAGGTGTGGTATGAGTTATAGCCTGGTGGTGCTGGGGTGCTCTCTGGAGCCTTAAACTGGGTGTCTGTTACTGCACAGATATTGATGTTCTCTGTACTGAGGAGTGCCTTGAGTGCGTGCAATGTGAGGTTTAGACTTCTGGTGTTGAGTAGCAATACCCTCAGTTTCTGGTTACTTGTGCTATGTACAGTGGTGGGTTTGTCTTATGAGCCTTGCCTAAAAGTCCACCTTGCCTAATATCCACCTCTTTACTATTGTTTACAATCAATGACAGCTGTGTATGTGTACATGTTCTGCAAATGTGTACTGACCCTTGTTACAGGGCTGTGCCAAATGGCTATGTGCACACCTACATAGAGTGGATATTGACAGTAGAGACACACTAGTTGAACATGTAGATTTGTGCAGCCTAACCTCTCATTGTCAGACTAACAGCTGCTTGGAAATATGTTGACCATACTGGTAATGAAACAGGGTGCATATCATCTTTAACTCCAGTGTGACATCTGCAGTAGGCGTGTAAGATGTAGGAAACAGCTGCCCATGTGTAATAGCAGCTTCATAGGTGATGGCATACACTATCTGATTATATCCTGATCATGTCTATTGTGGCAGCAGAATCTATTGATATATGACTCTGTGTGGTGAATGGGTGTCTGTGCCTAACAGAGCTCATGGTTCTGCTGAGTATGTGAGTTTATACCCAGACAAGGATACAGCCCTGTTCACACTTGCTTCATCTGTAATCAGGATGTGATGTGGCCCTCAGAGGGGGATTGCTACTAAAAGTAGCTACCATGTTCCTGTAATAGCTAGTATTGCCACATCCATAACTCAAATATTTACATGTGAGCATCACTGTCTAAAACATCTTCATAAGCAGTAAGTATACTAAATACAGTATGTGGTACTTGTAGTACTGAATGCTCATACAGGCATTTCCACTACTCAGCTACTGGTGTTTACTAATGCCAGCTTTGTGTATGTGGCCATCCTGGGGGAATGCAATCTCTGTGCCATGTACACTGCCAAACCTGCCTAACACACACCCCACACATTGTCTGGGATGCAGCTACAGGGGTGATCTTGGAGGCAGTCCATACCACACCCATGACTGGACTAGACAGTCAAGAGGTGTAGGTTAACACATGCATCTCATCACCACAACCAACACATGCCCTTACCAGAACACAGTAAGGACACACACACATTCCACCAGATATCACACACATCCACAGAGGCCTTTAAGTATCTGGCCAAGCAAGAGGCCTCCCAAGTTGGAATAGACAGACAACAGAATGCAAAGACTGTACGACATAGCTCACATAATTGTGTCACACCTCAGAACATGTGGCCGGAAACATGACCAACAGTACTCATTTGTGAATGCAAACCCTAGCACTATGTTACACACTAAGCTATATGAGGACAAACATACTGTCAACTACCTGTCTGCCATGATTAGCCACATACCAATACACTCCGACCACCTTTAGATCTATACACATGTCTCTGGCATATGCTATGTTGTTGTGCAGGACCTGTGATGCAGTAGCCTGGACTGCATGAAAACACATGTAGGAACTGTCAGGTCATGTAGCCCATGCGGGTATGTCCCAAGGCCTGGGTAGCATTCTGCCAGTGGCCGGAATGATGCATCAGTACAGGGACAAGGATTGTATTCTACAATCATGAAATTTACTGGTGTAATTCAAAGAGTATCCAGCAACTCTCTGCCTGGGATAACATGGTTGATAGACCATGATGCTTTGCCAGACAGGGCCTGCACCTGTCACCCCTGAGAATCTGGATACTGGCAATGGCCCATGCTTCCCCTATAGTGCCCTCATCATGCCAGGTTCAAGTGAAAGTCCACTGGTGCAACAGGGACTGCCACGAAATAAACTGTGGGTCTTGCTACTTGATACAAATCAGGTACTCAGTATGGACTTATGGCAATCTGAAACATGGAAAACATATCTGTGCAGTGATTGAGATATGGTTCAATGGTTTGGAGACCACCCCTGCATGACCATGTTATAACACATACCTCACCTCTTGGCCAACATCCTTTATTGGAACACATGGGCCACAGGTGTATCCAACGTCCTGAGGGATATGTACACCCCCACGCAAGTTGCACTTGCACAACGTAAGATGCATTATGCTGAGCAACTACCGTTGTGCCAAAGTGTAATCCAAATTGCACCTTGTAACAGATCATCCACCATACCTCAAAAATCCCAACTGTCAGTGTGCTGTAATGGGGAATACCAGTTGTGAGACAGGACACCAGATTTATGGCCATTCAACTATCCCATTATGAACCGGGAAGACTCATCATGTACCAACGCATGTGCTCAATGCATATTGGATGTCATAAACACCAATGACCTGGATCGCCACAGTCACATCAACAGGGCTAACAGTATGCCACACAAGGTCAGTCTTCAAAGCCAGTGTTATGCTCCTTAAGAGCGAAGTGGTGACTGTCATGACACCCATGCAGATGTACAATGCATGTGCAAATGCTGGGTCCTACACAAATGCACTTTAGGCACTCACATATGTACAGTGATCGTGCCATTGAAACAGAAACAGGATTCAAACAAACACAACCATGAAGGCAAACTGTTGGTACCCTGCCTTAAACTGTACCACAGAAGGTAGTAACTGTTGCAAGGGTCAAAACACATGAGTGGAAGTTGATCCATGGTCAGCCTCAGTAAGCTGCAGATACACCATATAATGCCACGCAAAACTACTGTGAAACTAATCATCCACATATTATGAGGCCAAGCACAGAGGATTCCATAGCTGTGTCATGAAACATAATGAACCAATGTAAATGAAAAGCCACCAGCCAGATGAATAAATCCAATTTAATAATGAAATAAACTTGTACAGCCACAAAACGAACTTTAAAAATGCCAAAAACAAACCACAAGTATACGTAAGCACTTTCGTTTAAAAGTTTTAAACTTCATCAGACAGTAACCTCCATTACATCACTTCCTTTTATAACCTTCACCAAATTCAAAAAAATTGCGCCAAATTCTAAATGAAATTGGAGCATGCTCAGTTGTAAATAAGTGGAAGATAGAATTTTTAAGTACCCAAAAATCAAGGAATGCATAAATACAATGGATATGAACTAAATGAATAGAATTGATTATATTAAATACTAAATTCATATTAAAATTGATTATAATAAATAAATAAATACATATTATACAATAAATATATATTAAATTGTTAATAGAAATACAAACTTACGCAATCTCTTAAAAAATTATACTATAATAAAATTATAATATTTTTTAACTAATTATATTACATTACATTAACTTATTACTCCATACCTTCCTTCATAATTATTTTAAAATTCCTAAAATAAAGTTTGTATTAATCTTTAATTTTATTTCGAGTTAACGCTTTTAATTTTAAAATTGGTCCTATAGTATTCCTTTCATTTAAACCTGGCCAAGAATCTGCTTGTAACTTTATTTGCCAGATAAGTTCTCTTTCTTCCAAAATTAAATTCCAAGGAGTCTTATCTTTTATTTCCACTTGATCTATTGCCATATAAAAAAAATTATGATTAATACATTAATTTACATGTTTTGCTAACGCATTATTCATTTTCTTATTCTTTATTGCGTATTCATGCTCATAAATTCTCTGTGTGAACGTTCTTTCTGTTTTACCTACATAAAAAGAGGTACAGGAATTACACCTCGCTAAGTAAACAACTGCTTTGGATTTACAATTAAATTTCTTTTTCATGTAATATTTTTTATTACGTATACTAAAACTATTTCCTTCTTGGATTTTATAGCACCATTTACATGCTCCACATTTATAATTCCCAGTCTTCATTTTTTCCTTTTTATTATTAGTAAATTTCAATAGATCTTTAAAACATTTCCCTTTTCTATAAACTATTTTGGGAAATTTATTTATATGTCTTTTATACTGAGAGTCTTCAATTAAAATTTCCCAATTATTATTAAATACATCTTTCAAAATTTGATAATCTTGTGTAAAAGTAATTACTAAAGCCTTTGGAAATTCTTCATATTTATTGTTCGTATATTTACTAGGGGTATCTAAGCAATCATTGGTGCTCCTACCATCCAACCAAAATGTGCTTACATTAATATCATTTTCATAAACTAATTCACTTTTAAGTTTCAAAATTGGCTTAAAATAGTCATTTTTCTTTTTTGATTAACTTCCAAAATTAGTTTATTTATTAACCATATCGGGTATTCCTTATTAATAAACATACTTCTTAAATGTTCACATTCTTTTGTAAAATCTGAGAATTTAGTAATAATTCGAGTGGCCCTAACTAACTGGCCTTTAATTACAGATTTTTTCTGATGTTCAGGATGTGCGCTA
This sequence comes from Protopterus annectens, assembly GCF_019279795.1. Classification (NCBI taxonomy): domain Eukaryota; kingdom Metazoa; phylum Chordata; order Ceratodontiformes; family Protopteridae; genus Protopterus; species Protopterus annectens. The sequence continues at coordinate 1,316,403,549 of NC_056739.1, forward strand.
GTATAATGAAGGAAGCCATTGGAGTAAGTTTTTTTCCTATGAATTAAAGAAATATAAGCTTTACCTTCATAATCTTTAACCAAATTAATATCCAAATAATTGATTTCATCTAAATTAATATTCCATGTAAATTTAAAAAAAGTTTGTGGTTCCATTAATATAATTTAAAAATTCATTTAAAATATCAATATTTTCCTTCTAAATTAGACAAATGTCATCTTGAAACCGGTGATATGATCTAATATAATTATAATATTTACTGTTAAATATAAACTTCCGTTCCCAAACCATCATGACTAAATTTGCATAAGTCCCCCCACAAGGTGACCCCATGGCTATACCTTTTCTTTGAATATAATATTGACTATTAAACTTAATATAATTATTATTTAATACAATTTCAATAAGTTCAATTAAAAGGTTATTCAAATCTTGTTTAAAAGAAAATTCAAATAAAATTTTGCTAATCCATTGGAGGCCAATATTTTGGGGAATTACTGTATATAAATCGCACACGTCTATTGTAACTAAAACATCCTTAGCATCGAACGTTTGATTGATATGTTCCAAGAATGTCCAGGAATCTTTACAAATATATTCCTCTTTCGCTATTACTTTTTTAAATTCATAATCAACATATTTAGCGCATGCTGATGTGATGGAATCCCTCCCATCTACTAGGGGGCACATAGGGGGTTCTTATATATTTTTATGCATCTTAGGATTCCCAAAAAAAACGGGAATCCTAGGTGTTAAAATATTTAAATAATTAAATAAATCAATATCTATCCATTTATCTAAAAACATGTCATTAATTTGTAGGAAAATCTTTTTATAAGCATAATTTAACTCATTTAAAGATACTTGATCATAAGTGTCTGTATTCAAAATCAATTCCATTTTCTTATTGTAAAAATCATTATCCATGATAACTGCTCCTCCCTCTTTATCTGGCTTCATAATTCTTATATTTCCTTTCTGTAAACTTATTAATATTTCTAATTCATCTTTACTTAAATTTAAAGGGTATTCAATTTTTCTATTAATTCCATCTAAATTCTTTAGGTGATTTTCACACATCTTTTCATATATCAAAAGCTTAGGATGCAGGGGGGATTATATGTAGTTGGGATATTAAACTTATGTGGTCCATTATAAATCGAATCTTGATACATTAATGAAAAATTATTTTTTCTCAAAAACAATTTCATATCAATGATGGTTGAAGTAAAATCAAATGTATGAGAGGGTACAAATGTAAATCCCTTAGACAACAGGTTAGCGACTTCTTGGTTAAACTCAATTTTAGTAAAATTATACACTTTAAAATCACCAAGACGATTAACAATGACTTGTCGCAACTTGTTGTCTAAATCATTATCACAGGGTTTTTGCTTAAGTATCTCATGCCCATTTTCATTAAAAGAAATGCCAGTCTCCCAAATCATGTTCTCCATTTTTTGTCCTTCGGTCTGGCTCCTTGAAACCCCGCTGTTTGTTGATTAGCATGAGGGGCTTTTTAAGCCTTTCCGAACGTCTTAATTCGGGATATTCATCATTGTATGCAAAGTCATTTTGTAAATTCCCATTGTATTGGCCTTCTCCTGCAGGGTCAGATCTATAAAGATGGTTCGAACTATAAGTATTAGTCTTCTTGTTTTGACCTCCTGGGGGCCTTGGATAGGCTATCCCATTGGCATATTGATTAATGTCTCTCTCAATTTTTTCTGTTTTACCATTCTTTAATTTAGTAATATATTGATCGATGCTATTGTAGATCCTAATCGTGTCATACTGAACAGTTTCAAATGAAATGAAACATAATGGCAACAACAAGACCTGCTCTGCTATACAACACTATGGCATGAGAGGTACTGCACCTATGGAAATAGCACCTGTTCAGCCAGATAGGCTCTTAGATAACATAAACACACTGCCCCCACCCCCCAACAGGTACACATTGATATATCCATGTACACTACAGAGCACCTGTAATAACAACTATGCAGGTACAAGCTGCACTCTCTAATGCCAAACATACTGGCTGCATGGGACCTGTCCACATTCTGGGTTATATCCTACACAAATGTCAAAACAATCTTCTCCCCACATAAACATCTTATACACTCATAGCTTTATGTCAGGCTGTGTACACACTGAATGGTACACAGCAACAGTCATCTGTTAATGCTGTCAGTATCCGAGGGGCCCTGGTCTGTGTACAGCTGACCTGGTTACAAACAGTGGTATCATTGCATTGCAGAACACATAATGTAACTGTGTCAGTACATGGGTACTCTGCACAGTTGTTGTAGGGCTAGGTACAGTCCACAAGTCAAAGGTTACTTGGTGTTGTTCCATTACATGTCATACCACATGTATGAATGTGTGTTGATGGTCTGAGCACATTGTGGTGTCTGAGGATTGCATCCTAGAATGCAGCTTTTGACACTGTGACCTGCACCTGGCTCATCTGTGATGATATATGTTGGAGTACTGATCTGTACATGTGAGTAGCCATTATGAATGTGGGGACACCACCACCTGGACTGGTCCATACTAGTGTTATGGCCCACATGTCTGGTTCTGAGTTATATGGTGGTAGTGCTATTGTGCACAACAGAGCCATCAGCTAGGTGTTCCTCACTGCACAGTTGTCAGTATTCCCCATTGTAGGTTCAACAGTGAGCAGGTGTGATTACGACAGCAACACATCTAGCACTTGTTAGCATAAGCATACAATGCAATTGTCTTCTAGGTGTCAGGAAGTTATCCTGTGTTTAGGTCATTTGCCTTGGAATGGCACTATATGGGCAAATGCGAATGAGGTATTATCAACACTCCCTTGAATCATGGATGCATGTGATCTGTGACAAAGACTTGTCTTATGTCAGTCATGTCATCCCAGACTGACAGACACTAGACAACATCATAATTACAGCAGGACATTGGCTCATTGTGTTGGCCAAGCAGTTGCCATTCCTAGCATGAAATCACTGTGAGTGGTAGTATTGTGATTGGTATAGACTGATACATCTAAGGTGTCGGACAGCAGCAGGTGTTGTGTAGATGACCAGTGTCAGATACATGTAGTGCAGCGTTCCTGCTAACAATGACAACTACTAACTCCAGAGACCATTACAACATGTTCTGTACGTCTAACTGTATGAGCATGGCCGCTGTGGCCTTCCTTGTTTAGAATCAGAGTGCATCCTAAACAGCCCTGTGCTACCTCTTAAACTTGGTCAATTTCCTTGAAGCAGTCACCAAGGCCATTGACGAGGGGAAGGTGGTCCACACAGCCTACCTGGACCTCGCAAAAGCCTTCGATACAATACCCCACTCGGGCATTATAGATAAGCTCACCAGCTTAAATATATACCGCTGTGTCACTAGATGGGTTGCAAACTGGCTCAAGGACAGAACCCACATGGTTTGAATTACTGGAGCCATGTCAGACTCCAAACCAGTTACAAGTGACATCCCACAAGGCTCAGTCCTGGGACCTCTCTTGTTCAGTATATATTTCTCGGAGGTACAGGCCAACACGGAAGGACTGTGGCTGACCCAGTTCGCATATGACTGCAAACTGGGCACCATAATCGACTCTCCAGCTGACACAAGCATCCTACAAAAGGGCCTCATAGAAACAGACAACTGGTGCCAGAGCTATGGCCTCAAGCTAAACGTCAAAAAGTGCATAGTCATCCCCTTCGGCAAAAACAAAGTGCCCACAAATTACCACATAGATGGTAATCCATTAAGTATGGAAGAAGTAATTAGGGACCTGGGGACCCAAGTTGATAGCAATCTCATTCGGCAGCCACATGGCCAAAGTGGCTAGAAAAACATTTTATATAGCCCACCTAATCATGAAGGGATTCACATCTAGATCAGGGGAGGTCATTGTGCCTCTTTACTCATCCCTCATCAGGCCCATAATTGAGTACAATGCCCCTTTTGGGATGTACGTTACCAGACACCTGGAGCAACTGGAAAGACCCCAAAAGTACCTCACCAAGAGGATCAAAGGGCTCGAACAGATGCCATATGCTGCCTGGTTAAAGAAACTCCAGCTCTACTCAGTGGCATACCACCTACTCAGAGGCGATCTGTGCCTGACGTATAAAGCCATGTCCAACCCGGAATTAATGGACATGCTGCACCTCAGAAAATCCAAATCCCATCAAGCTACGTGCTCGAGAGACTTGAACCTCGGCACTGAAATAAATAGGACATGCTGGAGGGACAGATTCATAACCCAGAGGCTCCCTTCACACTGGAATAAAATCCCAGTCCAGGTTAGGCAGAGTCCCTCATTGACTCTCTTCAAGAGGAATCTTGATGAGTGGATGGGAGATCATAGATTTACTCTGGGTATCACTTCTGTCTCACTGTTAGACAGAGGCACAGTATACTAACCTCAAAATAGGGCATAGCAAAATTCATTTTAAAATGGGTGGCGAAAGCCAAACACACTCTGGTTAGACTTGTAAATGCCTTAGGGCAGATAGCCTAGTATGAACCTATGAACCTATGAAACAGCCCTGTGCTACTAAGTGTGTGACCATACCCACTGACAGCTTGTGTAAGTTATGTGCTTCTATGTGTATGAGCATGGCGATTGTAACCCTGTATAGTTATAGTAGTCATCCATTCCACAGAAGGGCATACTCCTATTCGGGATGGACTTCTACGTTAAACACACAGGTTCACAGTTATGTTCTTCATAACTGTCAGCATCCCTGTTGATGTCCGCAATCCGAGAAGGTCATGATGACTGCCTTAGAATGTGTAATCTCTGTGGTGCAACTCATAACTGCATAGTACTGTAATAGTGATCAGTAGATAGGCAGGTGTTCTGATCCCATCACTGGTGTGTGTGTGTGTGTGTGTGTGTGTGTGTGTGTGTGTGTGTGTGTGTGTGTGTGTGTGTGTGTGTGTGTGTGTGTGTGTGTGTATGTATGTCTGCCAGTGGATAGAATAATGCTTCTTAGGGTACTCACACTCCATACAATTCCTATACTCAACTTTGGCAAGGCTGATGATCTCACCCTCCTAGGAATATTCCTCTGGGATTGCTGTGACCCAGTAATCTTGATAGTACATTCTGTAACTGCATAATGCTGTAGTGTGATAAAGTACATAGGTCAGTGTTCTAATACCAGACATGCCAAGTGTGTGTGTGTGTGTGTGTGTGTGTGTGTGTGTGTGTGTGTGTGTGTGTGTGTGTGTGTGTGTGTGTGTGCACGTGTCCATCTGCTGGTGGACAGAACAATGCTTTTTAGAGTACTCCAACTCCGTATAATTCCTATACTCAACTTTGGCAAGGCTGATGATGTTGCCCACATTGGAATACTCCTCTGGGATTACTGTGACCCAGTAATCTCGCTAGCGTGTTCTGTAACTGCATAATGCTGCAGTGTGATAAAGTAGATAGGTTGATGTTCTAATCCCAGACATGCTCTGTGTGTGTGTGTGTGTGTGTGTGTGTGTGTGTGTGTGTGTGTGTGTGTGTGTGTGTGTGTGTGTGAGTCTGTCTGCCTGTGGACAGAACAATGCTTTTTAGAGGACTCACACTCCATACAATTCCTATACTATACTCAACTTTGGCAAGGCCGATGATGTCACCCACCTAGAAATACTCCTCTGGGATTGCTGTGACCCAGTGATCTCGATAGCGCGTTCTGTAACTGCATAATGCTGTAGTGTGATAAAGTAGTTAAGTTAATGTTCTAATCCCAGACATGCCAAGTGTGTGTGTGTGTGTGTGTGTGTGTGTGTGTGTGTGTGTGTGTGTGTGTGTGTGTGTGTGTGTGTCCATCTGCCGGTGGCCAGAACAATTCTTTTTAGAGTAGTCACACTCCGTACAATTCCTATACTCAACTTGGGTAAGGCTGATGATGTCACCCACCTAGGAGTACTCATCTGGGATTGCTGTGAGCCAGTAATCTCGGTAGTGCATTCTGTAACTGCGTAATGCTGTAGTGTGATAAAGTAGTTAGATCGGTGTTCTAATCCCAGACATGCCGAGTGTGTGTGTCCGTCTGCCTGTGGACAGAACAATGTTTTTTAGAGTACTCACACTGCGTACAATTCCTATACTCAACTTTGGCAAGACTGATGATGTCACCCACCTAGGAGTACTCCTCTGGGATTGCTGTGACCCAGTAATCTCGATAGAGCGATCTGTAACTGCGTAATGCTGTAGCATGATAAAGTAGTCAGGTAGGTGTTCTATTCCAAGGCATAGCAGGTGTGTGTGTGTGTGTTTGTCAGTCATATCCTATGTGTTGGTGGCTGTGAGTGGTTAGCCAGTGGATGTGTTGAGGAGCGTGTTTTGTTGTTTCCCTGTATAGTGGCCATAAATGTCACAATCAGCCAAGAGACTGGATTGGCAAGACATACCCATACATTTGGCAATAGGCATGGTGAGTAAAGTCAGCAACCCTAATATTACCCTGAATACAGTCTGCCTTGGGATTAACACCAGTACATAAAACAGGAGTGTGTGTGTGTATATATATATATATATATATATATATATATATATATATATATATATATATATATATATATATATATATATATACATACATACATATATATATATATATATATATATATATCTATCTATATATATATATATATATATATATATATATATATATATATATATATATATATATAGAGCTATATATATATAAATATATATATATATATATATATATATATATATATATATATATATATATATATATATATACATATACATATGGACATTAACACACATACATCTACGTGATGGAATACATGTCCTATACTGTTGAATGCCTATGCTGGATGATATGTACGTGATAACATCCAATGTATGTATATCTGCCATGGCTTAGTGGTAAAGCACATCATCTGTGGTGTGCAGGGTCCTGGTTTTGAGCCTTGCAGAGGCCGGTTGTTTTGTTGCTGGGCAGAACAAGGGCCGTTGAATACGGTGTGAGTAAGTTGCTTTTAAGCAGTTGTGTGTGGTGTTGTGTGACGGTAAGCAGTGGTTAGTTTTGGGGAGGCTCAGTATGGGTCATGTAACTATGCATTAGCAGGTACTCCTATGCAAATGAGGTAAAGGATAGAGAATCTCGGTTATCCCCAGGGTGTGAGGCAGGTCCCAACAGTGTATGTGTATAGATAGCCGGGTGCAGGACTCAGATATAGATGACATCATGGGGTGGGTGTCAGGCATACTGTTGCGCCTAGCTTAGCACGCCTAAGGGTGTGTCTATACCTGCCTAGTGCCACTGGGAGGGACAACAGCAGTAGGAAAGTAATCAAGGTGAACTAGCTAAGCTGACAGGTGATATGTATCAGAATCAGCCGATTACAGGGGCAGCAGACCAGCCCAGCCCAGCCCAGAACACTACTATAAACTAAGCAAACACCTTCCCCTCTGGTTTTCCACACTCTACACCACCGGTGTATACATGCTGGGAAATTTTAACAAACAAAGCTACGAGATGAGAAGGTCTGCAGCAGGCAACATAGAACAGCATGTGCAAGAGGCTGAGGGTGGTGAAGATGTGAATGCTGCCAAACAACCCTCAGTGAGAAGACAGAGAAGAAAGTATACACTCAGAGTAACCTACTAGAGGCTACATGAGCTGGAGACACTGGAGCGCTATAGGGTGGACAGGGACCTCCTACAGCAAATTGTTGAGCTGTGCCGGCCACACCTGACACATCAAACAGGCCGAGGGGAACCCATCCCAGTGGATACCAAGGTATGTGTAGGCCTAGGTATACTAGCCACAGGTACCTCCCAAAGCACAACTGGGGATATCATGGGGATCTCACAGGCATCAGCATCCAGAGTATTCCACCAGTTTCTGGATGGCATGTCAGCACATGCCAGTGAGCATGTATATTTCCTCAACACACGTGAGGTGTTGACCAGCAATATGCATCTCTTCCACCAAATAGCAGACTACCCTGGGGTAGTGGGTGCTATAGCCTGCATGCACTTATGCATCAAAGCACCACCTGGTGAGCAGGGTAGGGTCTACATCAACCGCAGGGGCATCCCCTCCATCAACTGCCAGGTCATATGTGATGCCCAGGGCATTATAATGAATGTGTGTGCTGGCTGCCCTGGAAGCTATGATGATTCAGAAATATGGCATCTGACGCAGCTGTACCACAGCTTTGCCAATATGGACATCCCCTATGGTCACCTAGTGGGGGATGCTGGATACCCACTGGAGCAGTGGCTGATGACACTCATCAGAAATGCATACACACCTGGACAATAATGCCATAATGAGGCACATGCACAGACCAGACATATAATAGAGCATGTGTTTGGGATGCTCAGGTCACAGTTCCAGTGTCTGGGCGCATCCAGTGGAGCCGTGCAGTATTCACCAGCTACATGCACCCAAATTGTTATGGTATGTGCTATGTTACACAATATGAACCTGCAGAAACAGCTGCAGCAGGAACAGCATGGGGCAGGACCACACAGCCCCCCACCAATGCCAAGGCCTGTACAGACACAGAGTGACTTGGAGGAGGAACAACCTGAGCCTAACCCAGTAGGCAGAAGGAGGTGTGCCCAGTATGACCTGGCCTTGGCAAAGAGCCAACGCATGGCATATGCACTGACACATTAGGGACCCAGGGAATGTCACCCTCTCTGACTCGCACAGACAGTAAAAGGGATGCCAAATATGACACTACCTGTGCTCAGCCATGTATAGGGAGTGTACTATGTGCATCTAACATAGGCAGCCCTCCAGCACCCTCCTCAAGTCTGGCACACCCTCAAGGTAAGTCAATTAACCTACCAAGTGCCAAATGTAGTAGAATTTGTTGATACCTGTAGCTATGGTATGGATGTGAGCATGCAAGGGAATTGGGTGGCCGAATGTTAAGGCAGGAGAGAGTAGATATCCATAGTGGCATCATGACATCTGTAACACATATTGGAGTCACCATAGTAGCCAGTACTACACAGGGTGACAAAACCCACTGCAGGTAATGGGCTGAGCATCATGTGTGTCCATAAGACCCACACATATCACTAACCAGCTGGAGAGGTGTAGACCAACACAAACAAATGCTGTACTATGGCCTCTGAATGTGTGCTATGGGTAACCCCTCCCACAAACCCACACAGTCAGACTACAGCAGGCCAGGCAGTTGATGTAGGTCGTGAAGGCTAGGAAGTCAGAAACTAATATGTTGGCAATTAAAGCTAAGATCTGTAGTACACTGGTATGCCTCTAGCCAGCACAATAGGTAAGACTACACACTGAAATGGAGTGCCTGAGATACCAGTACAGTACTAGCAAATGTGTATAAGTGTCAGGTGTGCCCCCTATCCAACATACACTTATAGCAACAGCCAGGTGTGCCCCTCCCGCTCCTGTGTAGGAATGTAGATACAGTCAGTTGCCCCCCCGCTATTCAGAAATGTAGCAACAGTCAATGCCAAATGACCGATGGATACCCTGCAAACACATCATGCTACCTGTCAGTGTACAACACAAAGGTCAGCACCACAGTACAAACTACCTGAGCATGTAACACATGTGATACATATGGCCATACTGGGCATTCTCACACACTTGAAAGTATGAAGGCAATGTCAGTCGACAACATACTGAATGGTCTTACTGGGCATGCTCACACACTTAAACAAATGAAGGCCATGTCTGCAAACACCAGTGGTCCGGACATAACTGGCGGTCGCAGTTTTTAGTGCAGGCACATGTCAGTATGCACCATTCCCGCCTTGCACATGCAGTGGATAAGAATACAGGCATATATGTAAGGACAACACACTATAATATGTCAAAGGTAGATAGACATAGATGTGTGGAAGAGGGTGACCATGACAAGGAGCCATCTGGGCCTGTCCCATCCAGCACACAGCCAAAGGGCCCCAAACACATGAGGTGCAGATGTCATTCACTGCAGATACTAGCCACCTGTATCTGTCAGCATGTCAGACTATGTGGTGCTCGTGCCAGCTGTGCAACATGACTGTACAGGAAAGTAGTCATCTAATAGCTGTATACACATACCTGTAACATATGGCCCCGTGTGTGCCCGCATGTGGCATGTCAACCCCTACATGACTGGGTTATGGCCCATGCACACAGTGCCCTCCCCATAGCAGTATTATGACAAGCCTGCTGAGGTCATCCATTGTGAAATACACCTTTGGGAGAGCTGTAGCTCAGTAATCTCCATGGCGCATCCCATAACTGCATACTGCTGTAATGTTATACCAGTTAGGTCGTAGTTCTAACCCCAGAATGTATGCGCATCTGTCTGTCTCAGACTGTGTAGAGAGAAATGGTTTATAGGCTACCCACAGTCCATACAAATCATATACTCACCTTTGGCAATGCTGCTGATGTCACTCACCTAGAAATACACCTCTACGAATGTCGTAGACCAGTAGTCTCTGTTGTGCATTCTGTAACTGCATGTTGCTGTAGTGTGATAGAGTAGTTACACCAGTGTTGTAATCCCAGACTTGCCAACTGTGTGTGTGTGTGTGTGTGTGTGTGTGTGTGTGTGTGTGTGTGTGTGTGTGTGTGTGTGTGTGTATATATGTCTGTCTGAGGACAGACCAATGCTTTTAGAGTGCTCACACTCCGTGCAATTAATATACTCACCTTTGGCAATCCTGCTGATGTCACACACCTAGAAATACACCTCTAGGACTGCTGTAACCTGGTATTCTTTGTAGCATGTGTAGTAAATGCATATTGCTGCAGTGTGATACACTAGGTAGATAGGGGGTTGAATCCAGAACATGGCAGGTGTGTGTGTTTGACTGTCACAGCCTGTGTGGGGGTGGCTGTGAGTGTCTAACCACTGGACATGTTGGGGAGTGGATTTTGTAGTTTTCCTATATGGTGTCCCACTTATGACACAATGCCCACCTCACGAGGTGTACAGATGTCAGTCAGCCATGGGACTGTGTTGGCAAGCCATACACCTACATCTGGCAATAGGCCTGGTGACCAAAGTATGCAACCCTACTAGTACCCGGTATATGTCCTGAACCCATGTGTCATACACAAACACACTTACCTAGGATATCCTGCTATGTTGATAGTACTATGCACATTGATGACATGTAGTAGGCATGGTGTGATTTCAGTGGGCTGCAAAGGACATGACACCCTGTACAGTGGTACAATAGGCACATAATTGTGGACAATGTGCCTTCACTATGTTCCTCACTGGATGTGGTGCCATCAAATGTGATCCACAGAGGCCATACAATACTGTACACATGTGCCCTGTATGGACCGATGCCACTGACACCAGCGAATACCTGTATCATGCTATCAATGCAGGTGCAGGATCGACCTGCTGACTATAAGCAGGTTTCACCACACTAGGCCAGTATTGGCATATCGGAGGATAACAGTCTGTGTACACAACATGTGCCTGCCAAACAAGGTACACCTGTACATGTCATTGTACAGTATTGTGGGACATGCACATCCCAGGCAATGTCCATGTCAAGGACTATCAAACACGGACATGGCATGCATTGCAAAGCTATGGCCATACACAATAGTAACCAGGATGTCAGGGAAGTTCATGCAGTACCCATCTGTGTGGGACATTGCAGACACTACACCCCTGTACCACACTGCACACCATTGTCAGGTGGTGTGATGCTAAGGTCACCGCCTTGTACAGCCATCTTGCACAGCCAACCACTACACACCCATGAAGCAATGCATACATGCATGTCAGTACTGGCACCTTGTGTCTGCGTGTGGGTTATGATGATCCCAACCACAGTTACTGCCAGTATAACCCCCATTGGCATACCAATAGATGTCAAACATGTTTACATGCCTTAGCCCATAGAACCTCCAGATATCCCCTGAGGTGCATGTAGTACCTGTGCATTACTGCAGTGTGGCAAACTAAGTAGTTAGGGAATGTATTTGTGGCCCTGGCAAAGAGTGTCAATGCAAGTCCATTAGAGAGTGTGGTTGTGGTGACAATGGCATCCGTTCACTTGGACAGCCATGTGTGCTACACCTAATGTATGTCTACTATATCTCTGTTGCACATGTCTCTCAGCAACACACATATATGTTCTTACAGCACAGCAAAATGTCAGCTTTGTGGCACATGTAGTAACTGCATGCACTTGTAATTTTAATGACTAGTCAGTCAGGGGATTGACCCCTGTACTGGTAGGTGTGTGACAGACGATGGTAGGTTTTAGTCTCCAAGCCCTTCTCTGATGTACTTTGTCTGTCCACCCCACACACTCTTTGGTGGATGTGAAGGTGTACAGGTGGGCAGCAGCAGCATGTGCATTGTAAGTGATGGACATGATCAGGTGATGTCCTCTGCACCTATTGCAGTCCTCCTCTAGCTGATTGCATGTGGAACAGCTGTGATGATGTTCCCATAGTCATTCGCATGATAAACACAGTACAATATCTAGAAACATAATGTTGGTGTTTGGCCATGACAGTCGCTGTGAGTGGTACCTGGATGTGGTGTTTGGAAACGGCATCACATATGATATCCGGATGTTCCTCAAATATCATACACAGTGGGAAATAGCCTAAAGTCAGGAGGGTGATGTGCCAGACATGACTACAGCATGTACGTGTAGCTATGCTTCATTGAGACTACTGCCTGTTTAACATGTTGTGTGTGGTAATGGCTATTCTGCATGTTTTAAAACAGAGATGACAGTGCTCTGTTCGTGAGGGATCCCCATCTGTAGGGCCATCTGTGGACTGGTCAGTGTGGGGAACCATTTGTTTCCTGTGTTACACACTGAACACACATCTGTGCACAGCAGGAGCATAGTGTGAGGACTGCAGCCAGTACATGTTGATAGGGATGTGTTACTGCCATCGCATCCCTGACTGGACATATGTCATATGAAACAGTGGTATGACAGACACTGTCTTGGATTCTCAGTGGCAAGCCAATAATGGGCCACTGTTCATAGCTGCAGTCACACATCTTCTGCACTTTGTACAGATGTCATGCAGTATGCATGTGTTGTGCTCCCTCTGCAAATGTATACATCTGTTGTGTTGGGTTGATGGTCATATATATGCATACTTTTGTAAGTAATCCTGAATTTTGTTGTCTATTACTAAGCCATATCTGAGTTTAAACTGCAACACCATGGGGTGTATGGGTTTGGAGGTCCCGACAGAACCTCCTGTCCCACTTCAGCTGGCCATGGCACCAGGCACCAGCACATCTAGGACCCAGCCTTGGACCTCAACCTCTGTTGGCTCTGCACCACCTTCTGGTGGTACCACCACTGAGGATGGGGCTTGTCTCCCCTGGGAGCATGGCCAGACAGAAAAATGTCCGCTGTCGTGCAGTCCCAGACGTGGTGCACTGGGGGCTCAATAAGGGGTTCTGAGGCCAGATACACAAGCTCAAGTTTGGAGTGTCACATTTACAGGGTGAGGCTGTCCCTCCTGGACAGCCCCCAGCACTGCCTCCTTTGCAGCTGTTTTGGTGCAGTGGTGGCTGCACATGGCTGGGGACCTCTGTCCCACTGTTTCCATGGGCTTGTGAATGCCGAACACCCCTCCCTGACCAAGGTGTATCCCCCCACATGTGTCATATACCGACCCTGTATGCTGTCTTGTCTGTGATCCTACCCTACCTATCCTCCACGGGCATACCTACTCTCCTTCCCCCACATCCCACTCTCACCCTACAGAAACATAAGGCCAATCGGTTCCTAGGACAACATTTGCCCCATACATAGCTGTCCATTTCACATATGTGTCCACTGGACACATGTAACCCTTGTAATATGCATCACAACATACTTCTGTTATCCTCACCCCTGTCCCTCAGGCGCACAATCCTGGTATGCACATCACTCCTAAATGTTCCAGGTACACGTGATGCAGACAACCCCATTGTACACAAAACACTACCGGCCCATCTATGGTTACCCCATTTACCTTTATCATGATGATGATGTTGCACAAAGCGCCTTGCAAGTGTACTGTTCTCACATAATGATTGGACAGGAACTGTTCTGTTAATGTACATTACATGCACAGAGTGATGTATACAGCCAATGTACAACTTGTTGTGTGTATGAATGACACATGTCTGTCTGGGGGAGTCTTTATTTTTTATTTATTTTATTTTATTTTATTTACATTTGTTGACCGGGAGTGTCCGACTGGACGTAGGTCCATTTTCAGCGGAGGCCCGGGGAGAAAAGTTCCACAGTTAAAATAGACAGTAGTTACATTGGATTACATAGCAATTAACAATTTAACATAGCAATTAATTACAAACATATTTACAGATGAAGAACATAGTACATCAGTAGACAACTAGAATCTTTATCTGCGAAGTACATAACAGACATTAACAAATGTTACAATAAGAAGGTCCTGCTGTATAATAAGTACTAGGCTTATGAGCATCTGAGCATGCTATAATCAAGGTTGTTAGTGGCGTGAAAAGAAAAGTAGTGGTTGGATGGGATGGGTGATATTACAGTGGGAGTTGCAAGGGCATAGCCAGCATGTTTTTAGGTGTGCTTTTAGTAAACTTTTGAAGTGGGTGCGTGATGGTACGAAGGTAATTGTGGGTGGGAGGGAGTTCCATAATTTGGCTATGGTGCAAGAGAATAGTGCTTCATCAGCAGAGTTATTGGCTTTAGTGATCTGCAAGTGATTTTTGTTGCTGGTTCTTAGTGGTCTGGTGGTGCGATAGAGTTGGAGTAGATTCTGGAGGGATGGGACATTTAGTGGATGGTTTACTAGTTTGTGGGCGAGTGATAGTTGATACCATTGAAGGAGATGAGGGAGTTCAAGCCAGCCCAGTTCAGCAAGTGAGAGACAGTGGTGACTATGGTAGGATGCCCCTGTGGCAAATTTGGCGATTTTGTTAAAGCAGGTCTCTAGCTTGTTTAGATTGCATTGCCTTAGGTTGGTATATATTGGAGAGGCATAAAGTAGGGTGGAGATAAGGTGGGAATTTGCTATTGAAATATTTGCTGCTTTGATGAGAAGTTGCTTATTTCTGTATAATGCTCCTAGTTTTTTGTGGACTTTTTTTATGGTCATGGATATGTGAATGTCAAATTTTAGTTTATTGTCTCTTTCCACTCCTAGCAATTTGGTGTGTTTAGTTGGGTATATAGTGGTGTTGTCTTTTGCTGTGATGTTAAAGTGAGAGTTGTTTTGAGTATGTTTGGTGGGTTGGAAGATGAGTAGTTTAGTTTTGTTTGGGTTGAGTATTAATTGGGCATTGTATAACCAAGTTTCAACAGAGGAAAAGGCTTCCTGTGTGACTTTTTGCAGTTTGGGTAGGGACTGGGCTGAGCAGATGATGGTTGAGTCATCTGCGTATTGTATGAGTGTGCCATGTTTGGTGGCAGAGGCTAGATTATTGATGAAATCAGAGAAGAGTAGGGGTCCAAGGATGGATCCTTGGGGAACCCCTATGGCGACAGGTAGTTGGGGGGATATGTCATTCTGCCATACAACGGATTGTCGTCAGTCAGACAGGTAACTCTGAAACCAGTTGGTGACTGATTGAGGGAAGGATAGGTTATTGAGAACAGAGATGAGTTGTTTGTGTGGGACCATGTCAAATGCTTTAGATAGGTCTAGGAAAGTAGCAGAGGAGAGATACCCATTGTTTTTATGCTGAAGGATAGTGTTAGTAAAGGAGAGTAAGGTAGTGGTGGTGCTATGGTTTGGTCGGAAACCATGCTGAGTATTGGAAAGGAGGTTGTTAGTAAGGAGGTAGTCTGAGACCTGAAAATGTATGCATCTGTCTAGTATTTTGGAGAGTGGAGAGAGAATAGCTATGGGGCGGTAATTGGTTAGTTCTGTGGAGAGGCCGCCTTTGTGGAGCGGAATTATATGTGATACTTTCCACAGTGTGGGAACATAACTTTCTGACAGAGATCGGTTAATCAAGATGGATACTGGGTAGGCCAGAGCATCAGCTGCGATTTGTAGGTATTCACTTGGGAGGTTGTCTGCTGCTAATTTTGTGGGCTTAAGTTTAGTTAAGAGTTTTTTTATGTTGGAGGTAGGTACAGGAGAAAAAGAGAAGGCAGTGGGGAGATTACTAGTTGAAGATGTGGGTTGGAGGGGAGGGGGTTGTGTTGTTTAGCTAGTGATAGTATGGTTTGTATGAAGTGCATGTTGAATGAGGTAGCAATATTTTTGGAGGAGTGAGAGATGTTAGGAGGAGGGGTACTGACTTTACCTGGGTGGAGGATGGAGTTTATGGAGGACCAGAATTGTTTGAGGCTGTGTTGGGAGGAGTCAAGGGCAGACTGGTAGTATTGGAATTTGTCCTGTTTTATTAGCTTTTTAACTCTATTGCGTAGTTCTAGGAATTTCCGTCTGGTTGAGGGGGTTTTGGTTTTGCACCAGTGCTCCCAGGCTTTATCCCTGTTTTTCATTTCTGACTTAGTGGTTTTCTGTAGCCATGGGGAGGGTTGCGCTTTTGTTCTGGAAAGTCTTATGGGGGCATGGTAATTAAGGATGCTCAGGAAGGTAGTATTAAAAAATTCAACTGCATTATCAAGACTGAGATACTTTAGGGGATGCCAGTTACATTCTTCGAGGGATGAGATGAATGTGAGTGGGTTAAAGTTTAGTTTTTTACGTATTTGACAGTAGATGACAGGTTTAGCTTGGTATAGGTATTTTTTGAGTAGGAATGTTGAGGAGTGATCACTGAGGTTATCTGATAATCACCCTGTTATATATGACTGGGGAGCTCTTACTGAATAGTATCCAATCCAGGGTAGTGTGCTTGCTGGAGTTTTTATTTATCTTGGTTGGCGATTGGACTAGCTGGGTGAAGCCATGAAGGTTTATATGATGGGTTGGATTGCTGCCAGAACAGGATTGCCAGTCAATATTGAAATCACCTAAAATGATAGTTTCTTGGGGGAGATGGTGGGTAGACCAGCTGAGGAGGTTTTCTAGTGGAGGGAGTCTTGATATTACATAAGACAACATGACTACATAATATAGGCATTGCTGGTATTTCCCTTTTCATTCATTTGTAATGCTTTATTGTCACATGGTATGTTCCTGATATATCTCTATATATGTATGTACCTATATGCTGGACATAAACGCTCACATATACATCTACACGATGGAATACATTCCTATACTGTTGAAAGACTGCGCTGTATGATATGTTTGTGGTAAGGTCCGATGTCTGTATATCTGCCATGGTGTATTGATAAATCACATTAGCTGAATGTGTGGTTCCGAGCCTTGCAGAGGCCATTTATTTTGTTGCAGGGCAGAAGATGGACATTGGATACTGAGGGCTTAAGGCACATTAAAGCAGTTGTTAGCAGGTGTGCGTGGATTTGTGTGGTGTTAAGCAATGCTAACCTCTGGTTACAGTTTCTTACACTCAGTTAGCCTCTACATTGCTTTACCAGTGTAATACTCACATACTGGCAGCCAAACAGGCTTACACCCGCTTGCTCCTGCACTTGCAAATGCACTGACATTGGTGCTTGCATCTGACACTCACACCCCTGTGTGGAAGCGAGGACCACAATATTACCTTGTGATGCCTATTGCATCGGATTACATGTCTAGAGTTTCGGGGATGGCTGCCCATTAGGCGGCAGCATGCAGAATCTGCGGCCTGTCCAGTGTTTTATTCATATTATTTGGGTGTTCCTCTTATAATCTGCACCCATCTGGCTGATACATGGGAACTGAGACTCTTCAATACAGACAAGTAATTGGGTTTTGGGACCCACATCC
>NC_056739.1:1316426352-1316496352 GCF_019279795.1 Protopterus annectens
CACTATTGGTGTGCTGGTTCATTTATATGTATAGCCATGGTTCACAGTTACCAGAACACACGCCTCAACACTTCACTAACACAGCAGGCATCCATTCTCCTGATGGGAAAAAACGCACCACTAAACATGCGCCATTCCATACTGCTCTGGACCCGTCCGGCATGTTGACTCACTCCAAGTATATTCAGACTTCCCAAGCCTATAGTCCTGGCACATACGGTCATATGATGGTCAGGGTGTTCATATGGTCATCCAGTTTTAGGCTTGCCTGACTGGACCAGGACTGCCCTGTACCCGTTTGACAGTCAAACTTAGCACATCGACAGATTAGTCCCAATGTTAGTATCCTACCTGTGGTTAGAGACGCAGGGGTTTTGCTCACCTCTAGCCAGCTTTATATGTCAGCACTAGATAATACAGGTGTTCCGCTGCTGTTTTCCTTCGCATTCGTTATGCATGCTTTCTTGTGCCCATGTTCATTCTGTAGATAAATATATATATATATATATATATATATATATATATATATATATATATATATATTTATATATATATATTAACACACACACACGTATATATATATATATATATATATATATATATATATATATATATATATATATATATATACAATCTGTATGTATGCATGCATATACATCTACATGATTAATTACTTTGATCATACTGTTGAATGACTGTGTTGTCTGCTATGTTTGTGATAACATCAGAGTTAGGTATAACTGCCATGGCTTAGTGGTAAATCTCATTGGTTGTGGTGTGTAGGGTCCTGGCGGTCGAGCCTGGCCGAGGTGGTTTATTGTGTTGCTGGGCAGAACAATGACCGTTGGACAAAGGGTGAGCACAACACTTTTCAGCAGCAGTTTTCCGTTTCACCATGTTTAACGGCCGTTTCCCGTCATGCAAACACCTTCTGCATTCCTACTGTGATACGTCACCCCAGTTCACATTTCAATGGTATTATATCATTATATAGCATAAAATTAGCAGGATATGCTCGTATACAGAATACGTATCGTAAATGGTGTGTGCTGCAGTCAAACTGGCAACGTCTGCTTGATAGGCGGATGCTCTAACACTACACTATTGCTGTGCTGTTTCATTTGCATGTATACCCATGGTTCATAGTTACCAGAACAAACACAGCAAAACATCACTAACACAGCAGTCATCCATTCTCCAGTCAGAAATAAGCCACACCACTACACATGCGCCACTCCCTACTGCTCTAGACACATCCTGTATATTGGCTCACTCCAAGTATATTCAGATGTCCCAAGCTTATAGTCCTGGGACCTATGTTTATATAATGGTCCTGATGTTCAGTTAGTCTTCTGATTATTGGCTCGTCCAAATGGAGACGGGGACTGCCCTGTAACTGTTTGAATTTCAGACTTAGCATGTGGACAAAGTTCGTTCCACTGTTAGCATCCTACCTGTGGTTGGAGATGTAGGAGGTTTGCTCACCTCTGGCCAGCTTGATATGACAGCGCTAAATAATACGGGGGATTCCGCTGCTGTTTCCCTTCACATTCATTATAACTGCTTTATTGTGACCATGTTCATTCTTCATGGATATATACATATATATATATATATATATATATATATATATATATATATATGTATATATGTATATATATATATATATATATATATATATATATATATATATATGTCTATACATACACATGCATATACACCTACATACTTATTTACATTTCCCATACTGTTGAATGACCGCCACTTACCGCTGTGCATACCCGCTTACGTCAGCTTGTAAGTTTCTTAATCACCCTATATCCGACGGCCATTATTCTGGGCATCATATAAAATTAGCAGCCCTTGCATGACTTGGACCCAGGAACAGAAACACCTTAGTTAGCAATTTGACCACTACACCATCCGTGGTACATTCTGCATGGATGGTAGTTAGGATATATGACTTTACTACAGGCATTCCACACTACTGGCAACAAATGTGACAGTTGGTTGGTGTACATATGTATAGTACATGTTAATGTTCATATGTTTCTGAGAGGCATATGTATATATTTGCAAGTATACATATTTATAAATAGGACACATACTTGACAACTACTTATATGCATGTATGTGTGATGTGTAGCTGTAGCTCTGCGTATATAAGTATGTACATTTATAGATGTATGACTACATATCTGGGGTTGTACATGGCCATGTATATGAACACCTGCATCCGGGGGGGGGACATGTACCGTTTGTATACAGGGGTTGTGTACATCATTACGACGTGGAACCTGGACATGGTATACAATTTGTGGATGCGTACTATTTGGACAATGGCTATGGGGAAGCTTCTAGGGAACTTGTGAAAGGTATATATTCCCAATAATGCACATGGGGAGACATGCATCACAGTCAGGTGTTTAATCCCGGGTCATAGGTTATGCAGGACTGGCTGGAGGCTGAGCAGGGTTGTGGACAACAACTGCTAATGCAACTTGTGTCTGGATGTCTACGGGGCTGAACATCATGTTGTGCCATCAAGTCTAATCTTTAGAACAGACACTTATCCCATGAGGGATGTCCAAAAATTGTGGATGCCAATGACTCCCATTCTTTTGGCTATACAAAAATGAGGGAGGGTTATACATGCATGGGATATCTAGTTTGCAAGCCTGAGACTGCCTAGGGTGAGACTGCCTACTAGATGTGGGTAGGGGGCACTATGTGCAGATGTGGCTGGCCCAGGCTAGCAGTTCAAGTATGGGTGGTTTTGGTGGATGTTCAGCAAGGGGGGGTGAGCTGTGCAGGGGATCATGGGTATTCAATTATGCTTGAGGTGTGTAGAGGTTGGATGACTCAGTTCAGGCCAGACCATTATGTGGGTGTGAGCTGGTACCGTTTCTGTACATGTGTATCGCACATTTTAATGTTCATATGTTTGTGGGATTGTTTTCTGCAGTATGGCCTGTAAGGGTGTTTTGGGGATGTGAATGTATGTTCTTTGGTTTCCTTTTTGATTCACCCACTGCTCCCTCGTACACCTCCAGTTCACCTATTGTACATCCAACCCAGTCTCCTCTTGGCGAATTATTACATTACCCGTCACCCCCCCAAATTGCACAAACACACCATCCATCCCTTCTCTGGTTACTGGCCTATGGCACAGACAGCAGTACACATCGCATACTCTACATATCTCTGGTACTAATATGGTTGTGAGGACAGCCCTAGCATATTTGGTCTTCCACATGCTGTACTTCACGCACATAGGTACATGCAAATACTTATCTTTCATGACATGGTAGGTTGACCTGGGTAATACCCATTCATTTTTGGGCCATCCAGACAAGGACAACTTGGACCGCAAATGGCCAGATATTGAGCGAATGCTCTGACCATTGGGCTTGGCTTAGCAAAGGGCAGTGGCATGCAAACACTCTGCGTTTCGCTTTCATTTGGTATAAAAATCAACACTACAATGAAATACGGACACAGGGTTTTAAATGTCATTGTTCGAGGGATGGGGGCTCAACATTCAGCTATGTGCTTGTGTGTTTACTCCTGTGAGTTTATTTTGGTGTTCACGCAACTCTCTTGTATGCTTTACATTCATTTCAGTATCCACAGACACTGACAGGAGTGATTACTATTAGAGGCAGGCTGTACTAGTCAGCATTTTAGGTTGCGTGACTGTAGCCAACATGTTCACACCTCCGTGCAGCACTTAAACATGCCCCCTGCACTCATGCACATTTCCTGTGCACGTGGACGGTGTGGCAGTGCACCTTCATTAATATGCATATGGTGCTGCTGCGCCATCTCTACGCTGCACGCTCAGCGCAAAGTTAATGCCGTCCTTGCGCCGAGCTTCATGAATCCCGGGGAGAGTGCCATTTCTATTCTGATACAGTAAATCTCACAGCTCACAATAATGGCTTTAAAGTATTTTTGTAGGGAGGTTTGCACCCCCAAACATGTGGAACAGATCTGGACAGAATACAGGTAAAATGCCAAAAAGCCAAACATGGAATGGGAAAAGAAAAAGTTTGAAGCACAAAATGTTGAAAAACTTGCAATATATTTTACACAGGAGCTCCCCTCTGCATCCCTCATACCCCCTACTAATTATATTTACCAACTCCAAGTTCATACTACAGTGGACAAAGGGCAAAAAAAATTCTCCACTCTACCGCAACTTTATGGTTGATCTCTTGCAGTTCAACTTTTTAACCATTCAGCATTTTAAATGTAATACCACTGCTAGTTATGTATAAATTCTCTAAGATAGTTAGCCGTATCTTTGAGTAAGTGGAATACACCAACATAATGTAACATTAAACTTGCTTTATATTTCATAATGTCTTGTAGTCTTGCTGTTCTGAGGATAGTGGTCAGAATTTCTGAGGATAGTGGTCAGAATTTCAAAAGAAACTCTAGAGTCCTGACTTGTTGAACTTAACAGAAAGTTAAGACTAATGAAGTCACAATAGAGATTTGATTCCCTTTTACATTCAATAATGTGGCACTATAAATGTTTGATACCTGTTCCTTATGGTTAACCATCATACCTCTCAACGTTCCAGATTTTCGAAGAATGTCCAGATTTTTGCCTCACGTTTTGGTCTTTTCCTCATAAAGTCTGGCATATAATTGAAGCTTAAAGTCACTAAACAATAGTAAATAATGACAAACATTTGAGTTTCAGATTTCATTTCCTTCAAAAAATATATAATACAAAGCCTGTTATTCTAGCAAATAAGTTTATAGGAGCAATATTTAAAATCTGTCCCTATTTTTGGGCCTTTGTCCCCCATTATTTTTTTACTGTGTCCAGATTTCTTACTGTGGGAAGTTCAGAGGTATGTTGCTATCACTACACTGTAAGGGATTGTCTTGTTATAATAAAAAGTATACAATCTAGAAACACATATAGCAAAACAAAGGAGAATAAGATTAAACATAACAGAATGAGAGAGAGAAAAAACTACAACAGCAAACACCGATAAATATGGCAGAATTTATGGACTGCCCAGAGTTCCCACTAAATATCAGGCAACTATAAATGCAAGCCTTGGAGCTGAAAGATTTAAATGAGCAACAGGGAATAAACACCGTCTCTGAAATTGCTTTATTTTTACAGTATTCCCTTGTCTGCAAGGTACAGTCATCTCAGAATAAATATACATAAGTAATAGGGGCGTAGAGAACGCAGTGTCTTCCTCTCTGCAAAAACTGCTTTAAATATGTCACAATAATATTTGTAGTGAACTCTAACATGTGCTATATTGCATGTACACCTTTGTACTTTAAGGCTTCATTATTGAGTCTTCAGTTTCCAACAGGGAATGAGATGTGACCAATATGAAAAAACTGCAAAGAATCTACCAGGCAGGATTGGTGGTCTGAAGAATAGCTCACTATAACCCAACAGCAGAATTTGGCAAAGACTTTAGAGAAATAAGTTTTTTTATTAAATCATATTTCAGATTGAAATGAAGCAAAGCTGTACTGAGAACAAGAAAATATGATTGTACTAAGTCATAATTTTGACATTAGACCATTTGCAAACCAAAATTATCAGAATACACTATGAACTTTAAGCAATCTGATAAGATGTCATGTGCTGAAAATTGCAGCCATAAAGGCTACATAGAGGACAAAATTCAGCAGGATGTTTACCTCACAGTATTTATCAGCTGCATTAGTTCTGTGCCAGTGCAGCTGGAAATGCTGCTGTCTTATAGCACCTAACTATTCATGTGTGTATCCATCAACAATTAGTTAAGCTCAGTTGGTCTCAGTATAATGCAGTAATACTCATTAGAGTAAGAAGTCTTATCTATGAAAGAGTGAAGGTTATTGATGTATGCACATCAGCCTCACTTTTCTGTTGTTACTTACTTCTGTGAAAAGTTACAGTACAATATGAAATGTATAAGTCACTTCCAGATGGATGGTACCTTTAATGCTGTGGCCTGTGCTCTGTGTTTTATTTATTATATAGAAAATTTAGATTCCGAAACCCTCAAAAAATTGAGTGAGTAATATGTACTCTAACAAAGGCAAACCCAAGAAAATCTAAGGAGGAGTGCAAGGACAATTACATAGTACCATCACTTAAGGATAATTACAGAGTACCATCACTTAAGGATAATTTCACAGTACCAGAATACCATCACTTAAGGATATTTACAGAGTACCAGAGTACCATTACTTAAGGATAATTACAGAGTACCGGAGTACCATCACATAAGGATAATTTCAGAAGACCATCACTTAAGGATAATTACAGAGTACCATTACTTAAGAATAGTTACAGAGTACCATCACTTAAGGATAATTACAGAGTCCATCACTTAAGGATGATTACAGAGAACCATCACTTAAGGATAATTGCAGAGTACCATCACTTAAGGATAATTTCAGTGTACCAGAGTACCATCACTTAAGGATAATTTCAGAGGACCATCATTTAAGGATAATTGCAGAGTACTATCACTTAAGGATAATTTCAGAGGACCATCACTTAAGGATAATTACAGAGTCCATCACTTAAGGATAATTACAGAGAACCATCACTTAAGGATAATTGCAGAGTACCATCACTTAAGGATAATTTCAGTGTACCAGAGTACCATCACTTAAGGATAATTTCAGAGGACCATCATTTAAGGATAATTGCAGAGTACCATCACTTAAGGATAATTTCAGAGGACCATCACTTAAGGATAATTACAGAGTCCATCACTTAAGGATGATTACAGAGAACCATCACTTAAGGATAATTGCAGAGTACCATCACTTAAGGATAATTTCAGTGTACCAGAGTACCATCACGTAAGGATAATTTCAGAGGACCATCATTTAAGGATAATTGCAGAGTACTATCACTTAAGGATTATTTCAAACGACCATCACTTAAGGATAATTACAGAGTCCATCACATAAAGATAATTTCAGAGTGCCAGAGTACCATCACTTAAGGATAATTACAGAGTCTATCACTTACAGACAATTACAGAGTACCAGAGGACCATCACTTAAGAATAATTTCAGAGTAACATCACTTAAGGATAATTACAGAGTCCATCAGGTAAGGATAAATTCAGAGTACCAGTGTACCATCACTTAAGGATAATTGCAAAGTTCCATCACTTAAGGATAATTTCAGGGTGCCATCACTTAAGGATAATTACAGAGTATCATCACTTAAGGATAATTTCAGAGTACCAGAGTACCATCACTTAAGTATAATTACAGAGTACCATCACTTAAGGATAATTACTGTGTAACATCACTTAAGGATAATTACTGAGTACCATCACTTAAGGATAATTACTGTGTACCATCACTTAAGGATAATTACTGAGTACCATCACTTAAGGATAATTTCAGAGAACCATCAGTTAAGGATAATTACAGAGTGCCATCACTTAAGGATAATTTCAGAGTACCATCACTTAAGGATAGTTACTGTGCACCATCACTTAAGGATAATTACTGAATACCATCACTTAACGATAATTCCAGAGGACCATCACTTAAGGATAATTTCACAGTATCATCACTTAAGGATAATTTCAGAGTACCAGAGTACCATCACTTAAGTATAATTACAGAGTACCATCACTTAAGCATTTGCATACACCTTCAACAATGACAGCAAAGAAATTGAGGCCATTATTATTAAATATTGGCCGGTGTTATCGAACAACTTAGAAATTAATAAAATGATTCCAAAATTGCCAAACTTTATTAGGAAAAGAAACAACAACCTTAAAAATCTTTTTGAAGGTGAAACAAGTAATAATACAACCAACACAAAACTAATGAGAGGCACCTACAAATGTGAAGCTTGCAAGCAATGTGCTTTTATGCTTAATGACACAAGACTATATTTAAAATCTAGAAGTATGGGACTATATGCCCTAGGACATTATAATTGCAATACAAAGGGCATAGTATATTTAGGAATATGTCAACATTGCTTGTCCTTCTATGTAGGAAAAACAGAACGAACCTTGAAAAGAAGAGTATATGAACACTTTTATGAAATAAAAATAAGAAAAGAAACAAATGCATTCTACAAACACTCTTTAACATGTAAAGAAATGAATTTAAAATTCTTAGTTCTTGAACAAGTGAAAAACGATATCAGAGGGGGGGACTGGGAAACATCCCTGGAGTATAGAGAACTAATATGGCAAATCAAACTAAATGCTGCAAGAGCACCAGGGTTGAATGAACATGTTAGTATAAGCAGTGTTTTAAAACAAAGAAGGGCCAAATTATAATAAATACAAATGAATTTTAATGTATACATACATATTAGGGATAGAAAGTTTTAAACACATCTTAAACAAAATTTTTAAAAGATTTTAAATATATTTAATATAAAATTTTGTATTTAATTATTTATTCATTTGGATAGTTATTCATTTATTTATTTATATACATAACATAATATATAATAAATAAGAATTACATAAATTTTAATTAAATTATTAAAATAATTTATAGTAATTTAATTTAGGATGTATAAATCATATAAATTTAATTAAAACAAGAAAATATTTTATTTAGTAATGTAGAAACTACATCAGTTCAACAACAATATAATAGCACTATGTTAATAACAACAATAAATAAATAAAAAACCTGAAATACAAATCCATGGAATGCCAACGTTATAACAATTAATTTAGGAAAATCAGATGGTAAAAGGTAACCAATGCTATTAATTTTGATAAGAAAGGCTTACTATTTAAATGATGTGTGCACAGTACTGTTAAAAAATTCATTTTACTGTAGAAAATCCGTCCTTTAGAATAAGTCCGTTTGTACGGACAGTTTATTTTAAGAAGAAAAATAACACAATATTACTCAAATCATTAAATTATTTAATTCAAATGCAAGAAATTTTATAAAAACAATACAATATAGAACAAATATTCCGAACACACAAAGCATCCTACAATAGGCGCTGGGAGCAAAGAAATATGAATACATTTTATAGACAACCCTTACTTGGACTCCTACGAAGAGAATATAGCTTTAAGCATGGAAACACTTTAAAAGGTTTTAATGAAACAATTGTATAATTAATCAATTAAACATTGTGTATATAAGCAAATGGTTTGCTTAGTTAAAGTATCTTGATAAAGCCCGGGAGAGCCCGGGCGAAAGCGCTTGATCTACTTGTGTTACTCCTTCGTGATTTTTTACTTTGTGGATTACAACATTGAACTATTTGTTTTTTCTTGTCTTTATGAAAATAAAATTGGGTTAACAGAAGATACGTTGGTTCCAGTCCGTTTTCCTGCTGTGGATTTTGCTACTAACTAAGAGGTTGTCCTGCAGTTGTTTTTTGCTTATCACTTAAGGATAATTACTGTGTAACATCACTTAAGGATAATTACTGAGTACCATCACTTAAGGATAATTTCAGAGGACCACCAATTAAGGATAATTAAAGACTACCATCACTTAAGTATAATTACAGAGTACCATCACTTAAGGATAATTACTGTGTACCATCACTTAAGGATAATTACTGAGTACCATCACTTAAGGATAATTTCAGAGAACCATCACTTAAGGATAATTACAGAGTGCCATCACTTAAGGATAATTTCAGAGTACCATCACTTAAGGATAGTTACTGTGCACCATCACTTAAGAATAATTACTGAATACCATCACTTAAGGATAATTCCAGAGGACCATCACTTAAGGATAATTTCACAGTATCATCACTTAAGGATAATTTCAATGTACCAGAGTACCATCACTCAAGGATAATTACAGAGTACCATCACTCAAGGATAATTACAGAGTACCATCACTTAAGGATAGTTTCAGAGTGCCATCACTTAAGGATAATTTGGGAGGACCATTACTTAAATATAATTACAGTGTCCATTACATAAGGATAATTTCAGAGTATCAGGGTACCATCACTTAAGGATAATTGCAGAGTACCATCACTTAAGGATAATTACAGAGTACCATCACTTAAGGATAATTTCAGAGTACCATCACTTAAAGATAATTTCAGAGTACCAGAGTACCATCACTTAAGGATAATTTCTGAGAACCATCACTTAAGGATAACTACAGAATCTATCACTTAAGGATAATTATAGAGTACTTTACTTAAGAATAATTACAGAGTCCATCACTTAAGGATAATTACAGGGAACCATCACTTAAGGATAATTACTGAGTAGCATCACTTAAGGATAATTTCAGAGTACAAGAGTACCATCACTTAAGTATAATTTCTGAGAACCATCACTTAAGGATAACTACAGACTCTATCACTTAAGGATAATTACAGAGAACCATCACTTAAAGATAATTACAGAGTACCATCACTTAAGGATAATTTCAGAGTACCAGAGTACCATTACGTAAGGATAATTACAGAGTACCATCACTTAAGGACAATTTCACAGCACCATTACTTAAGTATAATTACAGAGTACCAGAGCCCATCACATAAGGATAATTACAGAGTACCATCACTTCTGCACATGCAGTATGGGATGACTGCTGATGATGGCCAGACGACCTACAGACAGGATGTTGGAGAGGAATTTTAGTCACAAATCAGTTGGTATTCCTTTATTCACTACACAGAAGCATTGGACACACAAAGTTTTATAAACAGTACATTGAACTATCTTCAGATTGGTGGTGTGTTTATGCAGAAGAGCTGTCAAAGTGATGCAGAGGCCATGATAAACTGGAAGGCAGCAGGAACATAGTGTGTTATTTTAAGGGAATGAGGGGAGCCTTGAAAATGATATAGACTTAAAATATTATCAGCCATAAAATGTGTCAGTTGGAGTAGGAAGAACAGATAGAGGGACTGAGAGAATACTGGTCATAGGTGCAAATAGGTAAGTCTAACTTAGACATGCAGAATTATGTGAAGCAATTCTGGAACAACTAGATGGAGGGAGTACGATGAGATCGATGATGATGAGGTAGATGAAGAGGTAAAATAAAAGGAGACTAGTATGTCTGGAATGAGTAGATAGTGCAGTCTGCATAGCATCACTGAGGGGTAAGCTACAGGTGTTTAGTGTTTGTTCTGTTGTCCACTGGCTTCTTTACACATATACAGTATGTATAAATGTAGCTGTCCATCTCTGGTTTTACACAGTGATAAAATCCTGACTACAGCCCTGACCATGCAAGTTGCATTAGGACCTTGGATGACTGTGGAGCTCACTGGGGAGGGTGGACATGCCTATCCTTGAAATGAATGTGGAGCAGAGCCAGCTGTGCACTGCAAACATCCCACAGAGGAGGGGAAGCATTACAAAAGCATGGCCTATATGTAAATGTTAGGCTTACCAAGCCACTAAGTGGCAGTCTTCAGTGGAGGTGTGCTGAAACCTGCATTTACATGAACAAGGTACTGTTGGCCTCTGCAGTGATGAGAACTGTAAATTCCTCTACCCAAAATTATGGTTAGGGTCATTGCCAACATGCTTTTGTGGGCACAAAACATGTGCATGCCTGCCCAAATGACAGTTTTCTCCAGTCATTTTTTTTTCACCAACATTGGGTAAAATTCCCACTGTTGGTAACAAATGGGCCATGCTAGACTGGTAGGAATGGCGGAAAAATGTGTGAAAGTAACTCCTTCAGCCTCTAACTTAAATATGTTCTTCACAATAACTGAACTCCTTGTGTTGCAGTTTTGTCATACCTAACTTGACCTATACTGTTTGTGTTATCTATATGAATAATCCATAAAATAAATGTATACGAAATTTAGTAGTATAAGCTATGGTCTTATCTTTCTTCTTCTTCACAGTTCACACATTCACCAGGCCTGTGTACTTGGATATGACCCTTTGCTATGGCTTACACTGCTCTTTTTCTTGCTGCTGTGTTTTTATTTACTTCTGTGCCTCCTTATGTACAGTGCACCATTTTCTGTTCCTTCTCTTTCTCCATTTCCAATTTTTCATCTTTCCCTTCATTGAGGTTTTAACATTTTTTTTAAATAGCCACAGCATTTTACTGCATAAAATATTACAGCTAAAGGCATGTAAATGCCTGCAGTTTCACTTCTGCAAGAGTGCTGTATAAACATTACTTTGTCTACTTCAGCTTGCATTTTTCTCCTGCTTTTTCATGCCTATCGTGACTTTCTGAAACAACCTTTATTACCTGGTACATTCCCAGCTGAAGGAAATAATGAAAGTCTTACCTTGAGAGAGATACACGGAGCACAAGCAATACCTGATTTGTAGCTGATACTCAATTTTTATGTATTTTGTTATCTGAAATAAAATGTTGTTATTTACTAAATGACCTTCTGTTTTATGACCACACACTTAGGGAAATAACTTAAAATGAATTTTTCAGTGCTCTGTTACATGTGATTATGGCTACCAGCGAAGGCTTGTTACATGCAGTGAAATATATAACAACAAGGATCACTATGAATATGGATTTGAGGCAACAGTACAGTGTCCGGGAACCCAGCCACCAACTATGCGGTCATGCTATAGTGGAGAATGTCAGCCATCAACTACCTGGAGTGTTGGAAACTGGGGAAGTGTGAGTACACTACAAATACAACAGTACAATAACACAGTAAAGAACATTATGTCAGTCTAGATATTTTGTTAGCTGTTTATAAAAATATATGCAGTGTGGACTTAATCACTGTATACATATATATATATATATATATATATATATATATCTGTATTTATATATATCTCTGTATCTATATATTTATCTCTCTCTCTCTCTCTCTATATATATATATATATATATATATATATATATATGCTATATTCACACATATACATACACACACACACACACACACACACACACACACACACACACACACACACACACACACACACACACATATATATAGATATGTAGGTACTATATTCACATATTCACACACTTACACACACACACACACACACACACACACACACACACACACACACACACACACACACACACACACACACACACACTTACACACACACACATAGGTACACATATATTGCACACAATTTCAAAATAATGCATTATTCCCTTGCAATTATGATTGTAATTGGCAGTTTTTAAAAACTCATTATGTTATAAATATTGTTTTATTTGAGAGTATAGAGCTTTAAATTTCAGCTGACTTGTTGGAGGCTTGGCTGTCATATGGCTTGTGAATACCTTTTAAATTAAGTGGATATTTTGAATGAGTTGATCTAATGAAGTTTTAAGTTTTAATAAAATGAAAGCGCTTATTTTATACCATGGTTAAATTTGAGCCTCTGTTACATTCGTAGTCAACTGAGCCTTGTCGGAGTCTCTGCTGACCTTGCTTATGTGTGCGCTTTCTTAATTTTTCGTGGTTTGGAGTTTTTACAGGTACACATATATTGCACACAAATTCAAAATAAATGCAAATTTCATTATAATTAACTCAAGTATGTTGTGATATGAAAGTGTGTGATATCTGTTTAGCAAGCATGACATATACTAGTATCTTGAGGGAACTGGAATTAATACCTTATTCACTTACAAGTGAGTTGAAACTTCATGAAAATATAATTTATTTTACAAAATAGGTGTGAGATCTATGCCACAGACTGTTGCTGTTAAACAACACTGCTGAATGGAGTGCTCTGAAAATATAAACCAAATCAATATAAGAAGGATGAAAATTGTTGAAAAACGATATAAAATAATTTAATTACACACTGATAAGAAGAAGAGCGGCATTTTAGCAAAATGTAAAAAATTTTAAGAACTAAGTAAGTAAATAGTACAGAAGTGCTAAAGAACTGAATGATAAGTGTAGTACCCTTGTAATATGGAGGCAAGAAAAATCTGGAGCAATGCAGGCCTATGAGCCTAAAAGTAGTTGTAGAGAAATTTATACACAGGAAGGCTTGTTGCTTTCCTGGAAGACAAAAATCTCAAAGACAACACCTAAAATGGGTTTACAAGCAAAAGGAATTCATAATCAACTCCTTACCCTGTTTTATGAGACAGTTAGAGCTTAACTTAAAAGGGAGGTACCAGCAGACATAGTAAATTTGGGTTTCACAATGTCCTTTGACTGTGTCCTGCACAGCACTGGGGCTGACAGGAAAACTAGATGGACAGGGAGTGCTATATTGAAAACTGTGCAACCTAGACGTATATTGTTAGAATATTTTTGTTAACTAGACATAAGCTTTCACATGACAACAAGAAATACCTTTATAAGTGCATGTTTATTAAGAAATTATATGTTTAATTATATAATTAGCAGTACAAATAATACTGGATATCTTAATATAGACAACTTAAAGTGAAACTATCAAACACAGTTTTCTTCAACAACATCTAAGGTTTCGCCTGATATCATGCAACAGTTTTAAGTCATGTTTTGTAAAGTAAG
The DNA here is from genome assembly GCF_019279795.1 of Protopterus annectens. Taxonomy (NCBI): domain Eukaryota; kingdom Metazoa; phylum Chordata; order Ceratodontiformes; family Protopteridae; genus Protopterus; species Protopterus annectens. Next base: position 1,316,440,790 of record NC_056739.1, read on the forward strand.
TACATATGAAATATTGCTTATTTTCATAATTACTAACAAACAACTAGCAATATTTCCAGTATAGTGTGATATAAACCAGCACTGATAGTGAACTATCCTGTCTCTAACTTTGGTGTTTCACACCATACACCTCAATAAAATGTAGATCTGTCTGTTATAAACATTCCAAGTAACCACTCCGACACCAATATCTACAGCCCAGGAACACAACTAGTACTCAGAAACACAGTTTATTCACAAACACGTGTAACAGATCAAGCACTTTCGTAATATCACTTCATCAGAACAATTCAAAATCACTACAGCACAATCTTATATACATTTAACATAATTAACCCTTAATTAGTAATAAAATCATTTAAAGTGACAGAGCTTGATCATAACAACCTACCTAAAATCCTAATGTATAAAAAAACTAGTATATAATAAACAGTGTGCAAAATAAAAGAAGAAAGACTTAAAAAATATTCATATAAAGAGAGATGAACAATTCAAACTATTAAAGGGCCAAGTGACCAAACATTCAAAGTTTCAAGGCCCTAAATTTTAACTCATGTTTAATGCTGACATGTTCGTTTAGACCAGGGAATTCACTAGCATTAAGTTTAAATTGCCACCTAACTTCAGCACTCAACAACTTATTGTTCCAGTCACCACCTCTAAAATCATGTCCTACCACTTCCAAAATCCCAAATTTAAACTAATGTGAAGGAAACAATTTAATATGCTTAAATAATGCATTTTTCTCATCCTTTTTCTTAATACAATAACAGTGTTCATACATTCTTCTGCTCAATTTTCTCTCAGTCTTCCCTACATAAAATTGTCCACACTCCAAACAAATAGCTAAATACACCACCCCTGCCGTGGTACAAGACCCCCCCATAAAGGTGATCTCCATATTATAAGAACCCAAATTTATTTTGGGAACTTCAGTAATAAATCTACAATATTCACAGGACCCACATTTAGACATCCCTTTTAATTTCTTATTGTTAATAGTATATTGATTTTCTAATAGGGATTTCAGGTTACTGTTGATCCTATAAGTAAATAAAGGCTTGTCACCAATTATTGTTAACAATTCCTTGTTCCCCTTAAACATAGTCCAGTTATTCTTAATAATTTTCTGGATATTACCCGAAGTTTCACCATAAGTTAGTACCATAGCCTGCGAAAAGCTGTTTACTTTTTGTTGCTTCGTTAATGGTGTATCTTCATTCGCTCCTAATAGAGGTTTATATCTATAACTCCACTGCTTCATAACCTCTTCACGAATCTGAGAGACAAAAGAATATGGGTAACCCCTAACTGTGAACATTTCTAAAAGGAGTTGAGTTTCTATTTTAACAAAATCAAAATTAGAAAACATTCTTAAAACCCTAACCATCTGTCCCTTAACAATATTCCTTTTCACGTAAGTGGGATGATTACTAGTAAATTCTAAATAATCATTAGAAAAGGTAGGCTTTCTATATAAACAAGACTGGAAGCTTTTGTGTTGGAATCCTTATATAAAATAACATCTAAATTTTGATTGTTTGTAGAACAACTAAATTTAAAGTAGTCACATGCCTTGTTCAAATAATCAAGTAACTTCACATGTGACCCTTCTTTTTTCCAAAGAATAAAAACATTGTCTAAAAATCTTAGATATAAAAACCAATTGTCCTTAAAAGGAGTATTAAATAAAAATATGGATTCCCATCTGTACATAACTAAATTAGCGAAGGTAGGTGCGCAACTGTTACCCATCGCCACACCCTTAACTTGTCTAAAAAACTCACCCCCAAAGGTAAAATAAATATTTTTCAAAATTAACTCCATCAAACCAACAATAAAGTTAATCATAGCACCAGTTAAATTACTTTCTGCAACTAATACATCTTGAAACATATCTAAACCTTGATCGTGGGGGATGGACGTAAAAAGATCAACTACGTCCACAGTAGAAAAACAAATATCCTCTTTATAAAATTCATTTTTAATTCTTTTTAGAAAACCCCAGGAATCAATTAATATATGTTCAACAGGAGTTATAGCATTTTTAATTACATGGTCAATAAAAACTCCTAGGGGATAAGTAATGCTATTGTGTCCAGATATGATAAGTCTATAAGGGGGGTCAACCAAGTCCTTATGAGTTTTAGGGATACCAAAGGCGATGGGAATAGTTGGATGTTCCACTTTCAAAAAGTTAAAAACTTCTTCATTGATAACCTCCTGGTATAGTGAGTCCTCCAACATTAATTTAATTTTCCTATATGAAAGATTTATTTTGTTCCTTGAGGCCAATTCATATTTAGATTCACCATTCAGCATACAAAAAATTTTGTTATGATAATCTACATTATTTACTATTGCCATACCACCACCTTTGTTGGGTTTCATATATCTAACATTCACATCACCCCTTAGTTTCTCTAATAACACCTTTTCGTCCTTAGACAAATTGAACACCCAATTTTTATGTTCTTTAAGGGTCCTATAAATTTCCTGTGAACATACACTTTCAAATGAATTTAAAATGGGTAATAAAGGGGGTTATAACAACTTTTCTTTCTAATCATACTCAATTTCTCTGGGTTTTCCTTGCCTATTTTGTCTCTAACATTTTGAGGTTCAATTTCCTTAGAAAAATTTTCAGTTCAATTAAGGTTTTACTAATGTCTTCTCTAACAGAAGGAACAAATTTTAAGCCTCTCATTAACAAATGGAATAAATCCTTACTCAGTTCTATTCCTGCATAATTATAAATTTTAAAGCCCTTATGAAAGAACACAAGTCCATCTGAAGAGCTAATGGTCTCCTCAGACAAGTTGTTTACCTCAGATTTTGACTCACTCGTAACTGTTCTTTCTTTGAGTGGATTGGTTCTGATAATTGTATCGGATTCTCCCTTCCCCCTGGCCCCTAAAAAAATCAGGGTTGTCAGATCTACCTTGATTTTTATTAAAAGTCCTTTCCGACCTCCTTAATGGTGGATAATCAGTATCATAGGAATTGTAATTACTATTATGTTTATTGTTGACACCGTTTTGATTTGAAGAAACCATAGGGATAAAAATGTTATTATTGCCCATAGTTGTGTCCAAATATGCTTTAGGTAGTGGGTATGCCAACCCGTGTTTATAATCATACTCATCTCTCAACATTTTCTTTCTATCTATATTATTACACACTTCATTCTCAACTTTGTCAAAAATATTATATCTTAAAGAATATTGATTAAAATTAAAATCATTTAGAATCAAACTATTAATTTCATCAATCTCTTTCAACAGTTCTTTAATTCTTTTGTTGTTTACTTTCACAATAAAATCCATCAGTTTAATACCGTGCCTATCAAACATTTTTAAAAGTTCTTCACATTCCACCTGCCCTTTCTTAATACCATTTGGGAACCTAAAGGCACGTAGACCTTTAGGAACCCTCCCTTTAACAATACTTTCTTTCAGGTAAGCGTTATCGCACTGAAGAGCACAAACTTTGTGCATTTTAACTTCTAAAGTCACTAACCTAGAATCCACATTCATCGTTTCATTTTCAGAAGTAGTTGGAAATGAACCACATTCCCTTTTCGACCAGTCTCTCACTCGATCGTCTATAGCATTAGTAGCAGGATTAGTAGGTATAAATCCTGTTTGCCCTAAATTTGTTGTAGGATGCATGTAATTCTCTGAGCTCTGAGAACACTGTTGCTGTCCCTGATTGCAGAAAACCGGAATTACCACATCAGTTTCTGTCCCTGGTTGATTTCCACTCCTATCTATAGCAATGGGACTGTTAGATTTTTGCATTTTAATAACAGTCTCCTAAAGTTCGGAAACCTTATTGGAAAAGTTCAAAATTAAAGCAAATAAATTATTGTTACCAGCCTCCACCTGTTGTCCACAGGGGAAAGGCAAGGAATCAAGTTCCTCTTCAAACATCGGCAAGAGATCATGCTCATCCATAACCGGAATTGGGCTTAGAAGGCTGCCAAACACCCACAAATGCAACAAATAAACTCCAAAAGGGTGTAAGAGTGGTAAAACACAACCAATAATCCAAGTAACCACTCTGATGCCAATATCTACAGCCCAGGAACACAACTAGTACTCAGAAACACAGTTTATTCACAAAAACGTGTAACAGGTCAAGCGCTTTCATAATATCACTTCATCAGAACAATTCAAAATCACTACAACACAATCTTATATACATTTAACATAATTAACCCTTAATTAGTAATAAAATCACTGTTATGGATGAGCATGATCTCTCGCCGGTGTTTGAAGAGGAACTTGATTCCTTGCCTTTCCACAGGATTTAGACCTAGTAATCCTGCTACTAACGCTATACACGATCGACTGAGAGACTGGTCGAAAAGGGAATTTGGTTTATTTCCAACTACTTCTGAAAATGAAACGATGAATGTGGATTCTAGCTTAGTGACTTTAGAAGATAAAATGCACAAAGTTCGTGCCCTTCAGTGTGATAACACTTACCTGAAAGAAAGTATTATTAAAGGGAGGGTTCCTAAAGGTCTACGTGCCTTTAGGTTCCCAAATGGGATTAAGAAAGGCCAGGTGGAATGTGAAGAACTTTTAAAAATGTTTGATAGGCACGGTATTGAACTGATGGACTTTATTGTGAAAGTAAACAACAAAAGAATTAACGAACTGTTGAAAGAGATTGATGAAATGAATAGTTCGACTCTAAATGATTTTAATTTTAATCAATATTCTTTTAGATATAATATTATTTTTGACAAAGTTGAGAATGAAGTGTGTAACAATATAGATAGAAAGAAAAGAAAATGTTGAGAGATGAGTATGATTATAAACACGGGTTGGCATACCCACTACCTAAAGCATATTTGGATGCAACCATGGGCAATAATAATGTTTTTTACCCCTATGGTTTCTTCAAATCAAAACGGTGTCAACAATAAACATAATAGTAATGACAATTCCTATGATACTGATTATCCACCATTAAGGAGGTCGGAAAGGATTTTTAATAAAAATCAAGGTAGATCCGACAACCCTGATTTTTTAGGGGCCAGGGGGGAAGGGAGAATCCGATACAATTATTGGAACCAATCCACTCGAAGAAAGAACAGTTATGAGTGAGTCAAAAATCTGAGGTGAACAACTTGTTTGGGGAGACCATTAGCTCTATAGATGGACTTGTGTTTTTTTATAAGGGCTTTAAAATTTATAATTATGCAGGAATAGAATTGAGTAACAATTTATTCCATTTGTTAATGAGAGGCTTAAAATGTGTTCCTTCTGTTAGAGAAGACGTTAGTAAAACCTTAATTGAATTGAAAATTTTTGTAAGGAAATTGAACCTTAAAATGTTAAATAGAGACAAAATAGGCAAGGAAAACCCAGAGAAATTGAGTATGATTAGAAAGAAATGTTGTTATAACCCCCCCTTATTACCTATTTTAAGTTCATTTGAAAGTGTATGTTCAGAGGAAATTTATAGGACCCTTAAAGAACACAAAAATAGGGTGTTCAATTTGTCTAAGGATGAAAAGGTGTTATTAGAGAAACTAAGGGGTGATGTGAATGTTAGATATATGAAACCCAACAAAGGTGGTGGTATGGCAAATTTAAATAATGTAGATTATCATAACAAAATTTTTCGTATGCTGAATGATGAATCTAAATATGAATTGGCCTCAAGGAACGAAATAAATCTTTCATATAGGAAAATTAAATTAATGTTGGAGGACTCACTATACCAGGAGGTTATCAACGAAGAAGTTTTTAACTTTTTGAATGTGGAACATCCAACTATTCCCATCGCCTTTGGTATCCCTAAAACTCATAAGGACTTGGTTGACCCCCCTTATAGACTTATCATATCTGGTCACAATAGCGTAACTTATCCCCTAGGAGTTTTTATTGACCATGTAATTAAAAATGCTATAACTCCTGTTGAACATATATTAATTGATTCCTGGGATTTTCTAAAAAGAATTAAAAATGAATTTTATAAAGAGGATATTTGTTTTTCTACTGTGGACGTAATGGATCTTTTTACGTCCATCCACCACGATCGAGGTTTAGATATGTTTCAAGATGTATTCGTTGCAGAAAGTAATTTAACTGGTGCTATGATTAATTTTATTGTTGGTTTGATGGAGTTAATTTTGAAAAATATTTTCTTTTACCTTTGGGGGTGAGTTTTTTAGACAAGTTAAGGGTGTGGCGATGGGTAACAGCTGCGCACCTACCTTCGCTAATTTAGTTATGTACAGATGGGAATCCATATTTTTATTTAATACTCCTTTTAAGGACAATTGGTTTTTATATCTAAGATTTTTAGACAATGTTTTTATTCTTTGGAAAAATGAAGGGTCACATGTGAAGTTACTTGATTATTTGAACAAGGCATGTGACTACTTTAAATTTACTGGTTCTACAAACAATCAAAATATTAACTATTTAGATGTTATTTTATATAAGGATTCCAACACAAAAAGCTTCCAGTCTTGTTTATATAGAAAACCTACCTTTTCAAATGATTATTTAGAATTTACTAGTAATCATCCAACTTACGTGAAAAGGAATATTGTTAAGGGACAGATGGTTAGGATTTTAAGAATGTGTTCTAATTTTGATTTTGTTAAAATAGAAACTCAACTCCTTTTAGAAATGTTCACAGTTAGGGGTTACCCATATTCTTTTGTCTCTCAGATTCGTGAAGAGGCTATGAAGCAGTGGGGTTATAGATATAAACCCCTATTAGGAGCGAATGAAGATACACCATTAACGAAGCAACAAAATGTTAACAGCTTTTCGCAGGCTATGGTACTAACTTATGGTGAAACTTCGGGTAATATCCAGAAAATTATTAAGAATAACTGGACTATGTTTAAGGGGAACAAGGAATTGTTAACAATAATTGGTGACAAGCCTTTATTTACTTATAGGATCAACAGTAACCTGAAATCCCTATTATAAAATCAATATACTAGTAACAACAAGAAATTAAAAGGGACATTTAAATGTGGGTCCTGTGAATATTATAGATTTATTATTGAAGTTCCCAAAATAAATTTGGGTCCTTATAATATGGAGATCACCTTTATGGGGGTTCTTGTACCACGGCAGGGGTGGTGTATTTAGCTATTTGTTCGGAGTGTGGACAATTTTATGTAGGGAAGACTGAGCGAAATTTGAGCAGAAGAATATATGAACACTGTTATAGTATTAAGAAAAAGGATGAGAAAAATGCATTATTTAAGCATATTAAATTGTTCCCTTCACATTCCTTTAAATTTGGGATTCTGGAAGTGGTAGGACATGATTTTAGAGGTGGTGACTGGAACAATAAGTTGTTGAGGGCTGAAGTTAGGTGGCAACTTAAACTTAATGCTAGTGAATTCCCTGGTCTAAACGAACATGTCAGCATTAAACATGAGTTAAAGTTTAGGGCCTTGAAACTTTGAATGTTTGGTCACTTGGCCCTTTAATAGTTTGAATTGTTCATCTCTCTTTATATGCATATTTTTTTTAAGTCTTTCTTCTTTTTTTTGCACACTGTTTATTGTATACTAGTTTTTTATACATTAGGATTTTACGTAGGTTGTTATGATCAAGCACTGTCACTTTAACTGATTTTATTACTAATTAGGGGTTAATTATGTTAAATGTATATAAGATTGTGTTGTAGTGATTTTGAATTGTTCTGATGAAGTGATATTACAAAAGCGCTTGACCTATAACACGTTTTTGTGAATAAACTGTGTTTCTGAGTACTAGTTGTGTTCCTGGGCTGTAGATATTGGTGTCAGAGTGGTTACTTGGATTATTGGTTGTGTTTTACCACTTTTACACCCTTTTGGAGTTTATCTGTTATGAATATATCAACATAAACATGAAAATATGAATGACAAGTGGAAAACAAAGATTAATTTATTCACTGTAGAACATCCTGGACTAACAGCCTTAGGGTAATTTTGTTAATAATTCTTTTCCCTTTCTACTACTGCCTGTTAGTAGCTGGTAATTCATTTAGTTAAAGAAGCCAGACTAAAAAAAAGTTCTGAACACCATAAGGAGATATGGGTGTGAACTGATAGAATACAAAAAGGCGATATAGACTTGAGTGAGTTAAAATGTAGCTGCGTTATTTCTGCTTCCCTCATTAGTTACTTGATATCCCATCTTAGACTTTCGCCCAGCTATAATCTCAGCAAGAATCTTTGTGACATTGACTTATAAATTCACCCTGATTTCTACTACATTGCTATATCAGAAGCAAATGAACTGAAGAAAACAGATGCCAAAATAGAATCTTCGAGGTACATCAGTCCTGTCCACTTTGTTACTAAACTTGTATCAGACTAAAGCATAAATCTGGGCACCACAGAACAGTATTCAAAGTATTTTAAAAAACTGCTACATACATTACTGGTTAGGAAAAAGTAGTGTGTAACAGCTTTTAAAAATCCATCATTCATTAGACAGTTTGCTTCTGCCAGCCGCCAGTGTGACAGAACTAAGAGCTTTACAACTTTCTAAGCTGTAACACGCATCAGACTCCTAAACTTTTTTCTATAACTGATAGTGCAAGAAACAGATAAAGCTCCATGTACTAGAAAGTGTTATGATTGGATTTATCCAATTATAATTACATATTAACTGTTCTTGGCATTGATGTTCTTATTCACCCATCAAGCTCCACTTCATTGCACTCATGAGGTGAATTTCTTGGCATACATATTTCAAGTACATATAAGCTGGTTATTAATGACCCTGTAAGGGCAGTCTGTATTATGAACTGCTATACTGAACTGGTATTTCAGTATATAATCAAGTGTTTCAAAGGGCATTTGGTGCTGTAGTAAATATTACTTCCAGTTTCCGTTTTGCAATATATGATCTTTGATCAGTAAGTGTTGTAAAACTAATGTTCAGGCATACCTATTAATTGTCTAGAATTTTGCGGAATGCCCAGATTTTTACATAACATTTTTCATCTATTCCTCATAAAATGTGTGGTTTTCTGGCAAATCACTGAGGATAGGATATGCCAAGTGATGACAGACATTTGAGGTTGCAGACTTCATATCACTCAAAAAATGAATGCTGAAACAAAACCTGGTATTCTAGCAAATTTCTACATTTATAAGAACAACATTTAAAATCCATTCCAGATTTTGCCAGTTTATTTCCTCATTATGTTTGACTTTGTTCAGGTCCAGGATATATATTCCCAGTTGTAAATATAAAAGTAGTCTGTCATTTACCTATAAATAAACAGATAGCTAGCTAGTTAGATATATATGGATATATATAGAAATGTATACCTGTATAAATCTGCATCCATCTATCTATCCATCTGTTTTTTTTTTCTCGAGGGAAAAAAACAAAACATTTTTTTTTGTAACCTTCCATAGCTCAGATATCATGGTTTGAAGCAACTAAACCACTGTAGTCTGTTTAAAGCTGACTGCACTGAAATCCCTAAGGGCAGAATGGCAGCCTTAGATGTGAATTGTAGCTGAACACTATTTTACAGCTGAGCACCATGTTGCTACCAACATGATCTTTCATTATGAAATCTGAATAGTGACTGATGTGACAATTTATTCATTTGTTTCAAATGAAGATGGATTATATCCCTTTACTGTTGCAGTGGTGGTGGTGCTGTAATAGCATTATCGCCTCACAGTTAGACGTTGTCCGTTCGATTCTCAGTTAGAGCGTCTTCTGTGTGGTGACATGCGTGAATGGGCGTTCCTTCATTGAAGGTTGTTTGTTATGCCCGGCAAGCCAGTACGTAAAAATCTGCTGCCAATCATTAGCGGATCGGAGTTCTGCTGTGGCGACCCCTAACTGGGAAAAGCCGAAAGACACAACAACAATAACAACAACAACTGTTGCAGCTTGACATTTCATATTATACTCTGTTTTTGTTCTGGGTTTTGCATGAAATTTATGCTCAGGATAGAGAATGCAGTAATAAAATAGAATACACCTTTACTGATTTGTCTTTGTATCAAAAGTAGATCTTTTTCATTTGTAACATGATGTTGCAAAAATGCCATAGTTTGAAGCAGCTATGGTGAGGTTAGTTTCAATGTTGTGCTGCACAACCTAAAAGGTAGAATAGATGTCATTGGTGCCTTTGGTGGTTTATCACCACATTTTTACTACATCAGGTATCATAAAGACATTTTAAAGAGGAGTGGTATATGTCCATTTTACATAGGCTTGGTTCCAAATGTAGGATTCATTGGCATTCACTGTATGACATTTTGCATGTTATTTAGTTTTAATTGGGGTGTTTTATGCACATTTTTATCATTATTCTGATGGCAGCACTGCTGTATTATACATATTTAATGCCGTGCCTTTCTGTCAGTAGTAAAACTCATATATATTTCACCAGAAGAAGATATGTTTTTCATTCGTAACATGTCATGGCAGTGGACCGAAACTGTTGAAGTAGTGGGTGAAATTCATCTTTGCTATGCATTAAAATCACTGTAGAGAAAAAATCCTGTTTCTACTACTGTACTTTTCATAATCAAGTCTTAAAGGGGGACTAACATAAGACTTTATACAGAACTACTAGTTACTGGGTTCACAGGCTTGCACTTTTAGTCTGATATTTTTTACTATATTCAGTGTCAGTTGTGGTGTTAAAATTAAGATCTGATTGGCATAGACAATAGAGTAATGCTCTAGAAATATATCTTTACTGAGTCTTTATTACAAGTGAATCAAAAGAACTGTATATTTCAACATAAGAAACATTTTTATTTTTCAAGCCTTTATGGCAGCAAAACTGGTGTGGTCAAAATTAGCTCTACGTTGCACCAAAATTCCTTGGAGCAAAATAAGTGTCTTATTATTTATTTATTTATTTATATGACTTGTTAACAATGGCAGGGCACTGATCCCAATGCACCAATTTTTTAGCCCAGAATGTGAACACACATCAAGTGAAAAACAATTTATAAAATAAAAGTGCACACTAAAAACAAAGGAATAGTTAATATACAACAGAAAAGTGATTTAAGAAGGTCATCGGCAAAAAAAAAAAAACTGTGTACAATATTTATAGCGATTAGATCGATTTGGGTAGTGCCATGGTTAGAGTTAGAGAATAGATGCTGTAGTGGAATGATAGGAAGTATGTATCAGAGATTAGGAAGAGTATGTTAGGTGACCTGAAGTAGAGCATGTGCAAGCAGCTTGTGCTGTGAAATGTTTTTTAAGTTGTGCCCAAAAGGAGGAGTAGTTAGAGACATTTTAAAGACATGAGGGAAGATCCCTCCAGAGCTTGGGTCCAAGGTTAGAAAGGGAGTGGTTAGTGCACTGAAGTCTATAATTGCATATATAGCTCATGTTATGTCTGAAAACGGTCCTTAGACCAGCCCAACTTACCCAGTTAACAAATACAAAATAACATCGATACTTGTGGATGACTCATCCTACTGATAAATAAGTTAATATGATGTTTTCAAGCTGGGCATAAAAATTGTATTGGCCATTGTGAAATTACATGTTATAATACCTTGAAAAATGTGAATTTACTTATAGAGATTTAGTCAGAGGACATTGTTAGAAATTAATTTCCTTGCTTCGTGCTCTTTTACGTCTGCATATCACAGATGACACTTTTCAAAGAATCATATCAGACTAATTCTGTATGTCATCATTAATGATTTTGATGCTTCACAGGCATCCTAATAAACATGGGAAGTAGACAGCCTGCAGCTGAGAAAAGGGAGAGTTAATATTAGAATTCTGGAGGAATTTAAGGACGTCTCTTGTGTACATCTCATTATGTCAAGTCAGAAATCAGTCATAATGACCAGCAGTGGTAGTGGAAGGGCAGTAAGCACATTAAAGTAGAAAAACGAGAAATGACTGAGCCATTGTCCTTTAACATGGGGACAGCTTTTTGGCACAAGGCTGTCTGAGGAATGAAAATCTTGAGCTTTTAGAAAAACTGATTTGGGAGTTACAATGGAAATGAAAGAAATGAGAACCACAGGAATGTTAATGCGACTTTACAAGGTTCTGGAAATGATTACCTTCCTTAACAGCTATGTGGAACTAATGACTATAAAAGGTGTACTGGTTGCTAAATGGTTATGCTAGCTATGCACTTCTTTATTCAGTGATGATGTGTAAGATTAGTGGTCAATGTCTTGCTTAGTTATGGGGTGATGATCACTGATTTTCATTTAACAAATATCTTCATCACCTTACACTGTATTTAATGTAATGGATAGCTACATAGTAGAAAGCATATTCTGGGTGTACATAGATTTTACTATATAATTCAGACCCTGAACTCTATCATTTTTATAATTTCCTCACTCAAGAAATGCTTGATTGCACTAGTATTAAACGTACATATTTCTGTATAAATTTGTGTTGGTTACAGTGTTCTGTGAGCTGTGGAGAAGGGGTGATGCATCGATCAGTGAGGTGTTTAACTTCTGATGGACAGACAAGTAATCGCTGCCCACTTGCTATGAAGCCAGAAGAGAGTGTAGCATGCCAGAACCCTGACTGTAAGTAGTATATTATTTTTTCTCAATTTTCCCAGTGTATTAAAAATGCTTCTCAGAATTCTAGTATAGCTTAATTAATGACAGACTGTCTGACTCTGTACTTAATGTATCATGCAGATAAAAGACTTTATTTAACAAAGACAATGTCTTCTGCCAGGTGATTTGCCAACAAGTTGCCAAGATCTGCAGCAGTTTGAAGGACTTACTGAAGACAATGAATATTTGATTAACATTCAAGGAAAAATAGTAAAGGTACAATACTTCAAACATTTCAGATTACCCTTTTCTGAATGTTCTATATGAAAAGGCATCAGCCACAGTTTCAGGGTTTATGAAGCATTCATTGTCAACAATATTTCTATATGTAACATACTGCCGCTGAATACTAAGATACATGTACAGTTGCTCTAGTAGGCAAAATGTTTTGCCACACTGCCTGCAATAGTGTCTGACTATTTATAGTAATTATAAATAGTACCATGATAGCCACCTTCATGGCATAGAATTGTAACAGTGACCCAGTAAATGGGGCTTCTGGTAATAGTCAAGGCACCAGGAGAGCTGGCCAAGTAGAGAGAAAGACAGACAGACAGACAGAGAGGAATGATGAGATGGTGCTTGATTGCCCCTCTCGATCCCAAGGATGTTGTGGGGGTGGTGGTGTGTGGCAGATTCCCAGTTTGTGAAATCCATGTTGAATCTTTGGAGGAAACTGGGTATTAATGTAGGAACCTTCCTTTAAAGGAGCAGGGAATTTGAGTGGTTGCTTCTTGTGGATGCAAAGAGCACACACCTCGTGTATGCTCACTGCACATCATTTCTATAGATGTAGCAGACTTGTACAAGATGTACATGCAAAGCTAGTAGGACATTAACTACCGCCCGTCAATTCTCCAAGTAGGATAATGGCATCAGTTTTGCTGCTTGGCCTTCACCCAAGTCAGTGACTGTGCCATAAAGTTTTTACCTCCAGTGGAACGAATGGCAAGATTGAGTGAATGGGAAGGTGGATTGCTAAACTAAATAAATAATAATAAATAACAAATAAGTAAAAAAAAAATTAAAAGAAAAAAATACAAACTAAAATGGCACCAAGATCTTTCATTTCTGAGTTTCTCATTGGCAGAAACATGTTACAGGAATGCACTGCTTTTGCTTTCTCCCTTGCTTTTTTCAGCTGAATATGCTTAGGAAGAAACTCTCCAAACACTTATATTTGGAGATACAGGGCCTGATTCCAAAAGACTTGTTCTCAGTGTAAGTGGTCACTTACACTGTCAACAGGACTTTTAGAATGTGGCTCCTGGATGTAAGCCTGTTTATAGTTAGGCCTTACAATAAAGTATGTCACTTACACTGAGAGCACGTATTTTGCATTCAGGGCAGATTTACACTGAGAGGGACTCCTTTTTTAATCTGACCCTTAATCAGTCATGGCTACCCTTAACCTTACTAAGGCAGACTGGGTGTTATAAAAAGCCCTCTGTGTATAACTCATTTGCAATCTGGGATAAACAGTATGGCTATGAACTCTCCAGCATGCCTCCCAACCTCTTAATGCAAAAAAATCTGGAAAAAGCTTGACAAAATGGGAGTCAAATATGGACATATTTTCAATATTGCTCTTATAAACTTAGAAAGTTACTAAAGTAACAGGACTTGTTTTAATATACATTTTCTGAAGGTTTTGAAGTCTGAAACTCAAATGTATGTCATTATTTACTGACTACAGGCCTGAGATCATCCCAGTGAGTTGCCAGGAAAAAAGAGGAACAGGCCAAAAATATGAGCCACAAATCTGGACATTCTGCAAAAATCTGTACAGTTGAGAAGTATGCTCTACAGTACAGCACAATATAGTATAATTAAATACAATACAATACAATTCCTGTCTATTCCTTCTACCCTTGACAGGTGTTGTTAGTCACAGCACACCTCAGGCATAACAGTGTATATGTTCCCTTGCTTGGAGGTCTGACCTTCCAAGCAACTTCTTTCATCACTTGAAACAATAAATTACCCAGATAATTCAACCTCTGTAATTCTTACTCTTACCTCTTTGAAGTTAGTTAGACTAGGCTAAAGGAAGGGAAGCTGTGAATTTACTTTGAGCATGTAATGTTTACAGATGAATGCTCATTGATTGTGTTTAATATGTTACATAGTAACTGAATTGCCTAATATTTGAAATGCTTGCAGGCTGAAAGGTCAGTATGCAGCATATAATAATTAATTTCAGTCTTCCTATGTTTCACTGTTAATTCCTGTCTCATACCTAATACAACTGCGAATTGTATGTATAAGCTGGAGAGTGTAGCCTCTGAATAAACAATGATTCCCACTGTACATAAAAGACGTGTTTAATGTACGAGCTTTATCTTTGATAAAGGAGGAATTTGGCAATAGAAGCGGTGCATGTGGTATTTTCACTGGATATGTTCCTGGAAAAATTAGAGAGGCACACATAAATGTGATATTTCAGTGGAGTCTTATCATTTAAAAATGCAGATATTTCTGTACTGTTCATGTCTTACATTCATTCAGGTAACTCCTCTTCCTTTCTGCACAGATTTAGAAAATCTGCAAGTACTCTGCAAACTACAGGTGCACTCTAACAAACTGGTATCAGATTACATAAAATAAATTAACTTTTAACCATCAAAAGTTTGCAGTTTTGCTATATGCTATACAACAAAAAAATAAGTAATCCAGTCAACATTCATATACTAAAGATACATGAAAGAATACCAAAGGTTTAACTTGGACCACCTCTCTTATTTAAATAACGTACAGAAAAGACAGTTGAAAGCAATAATTCAGCTAAAAAGCATATATAACCAACCTTCTCTCCCTTGAGGCTAGGCAGGCGTTAGCAAACGGCATGCTTATTCCCAAACTGGAGTATGTCCTTCCTTTTGTTGTTTTAAATTCCACAGACAGTACTCACAACCTACAAATTATGCAAAACAAAACCTTTCACTACTTGAACACAGCAGAAAGAAGAAAGCATCACCTTCACGTTCTGCTTTTGCAGGTAGAAAAACTTATCTTCTTGCCTACTTTCTATACAAGGTAATAAATAAAAAGAAAAGTTCCCCTACTGGCCTCAGAAAACAATAAAAAATCTACCTCATAATTTCAGAACAAATAATGGAGACATCCATATCCTAATTAGGCTATTTATTGATATCTGATTACCGTGAAAATCCAGCTGGGTAGGTGGCCATTTTCAGTAGAGGGCCAGGCAGAAAAGCTCCAAAGTACTACAAAAGCAATTTAAGAACAATAATTTTACAATCTTCACAAATAATGTGCATAAATAAATAAATCTACACTTTAAACACTTATACCAAATTAGACATAATACAAAAACATTGGTTCAGAATAGATACAACTGATATATCAATAATTTAGCATTTTAGAGACATTTTAGCCAGGTTAGAGAAATTAAACTAAGTTAGTATAATACAAAAAGGAATTGCAATATGAAGTGGGGGTTATGGCATATTTAGACAGAGTATCAGTGGAGAGAAACTGATAGGCATAAGAATGTAAGTGAAGAAGGGAGAGTAAGGAGATGTAAGGTATGAAGAGGTATTTGTTTACATTTAGGGAAATAGTTTATCCTGGTGTTGAGCAAGAACAGCGCTAGCTTTTGGCTAGGAAGTCTTTCAGCATGGTTATAAGTGACTGAAGAGAGAGAATTGACCAGATGGATACAGATAAGGAGTTCCAGGCCTTAGCAATATGATATCAGTACAGATCATCCCCAGCAATTTTGACAGTTTTGTGGACAGAGGAGTTTTTTAGTCACTGGATCATAATGACCAAGTGGGAACATAGTTTTGTAGAATGTTACTTAGTGATGGACACACAGATGGATGCTGGATAATTTTATAGGTGGTGAGAATTATTTATTTATTTTTTTGTTTATTTATTTAATTATTTATTTGTCTTTGTTTACCAGAAAAGTCCGACTGGACAGAACTCTTTCCAGCAGAAGCCTGGGGAGAAAACCTTCATGAAATTAGTTACATCAATAGTTAGAGGGACTAAGACTTTCGAAATATAGAACATAAAACATAGTTAATACAGATTTTGGCAGAGAAACAATACGTAGTTACACTGGTGGTGGCAGATGTGATACAGAGAAACAATACGTAGTTATACTAGTGGTGACAGATATGACACAGAGAAACAATATGTAGTTACACTGGTGGTGGCAGATGTGATACAGAAGAAACAATATGTAGTTACACTGGTGGTGGCATATGCGATACAGAGAAACAATATGTAGTTACACTAATGGTGGCAGATGTGATACAGAGAAACAATATGTAGTTATACTAGTGGTGACAGATGTGATACAGAGAAACAATATTTAGTTACACTGGTGGTGGCAGATGTGATACAGAGAAACAATATGTAGTTACACTGATGGTGGCAGATGTGATACATGATAAAATATTTGCATGTATACAGATATAACATACTTACAGTTTTAATTTCACACTGATATAAGGCATTACATAGGTAGAATAAACGTGATACATATTAAGATTATTAGCTCTTGTTCTATTTGAAGTTATTAGTATTATATCTGGTCAGTGACATAGGTAAGCAGTTGTGGGTGTTATCGTTAGGAGGCAATATAAGTGTGTAAATAAGGTAGTTATCAATAATGGTGGTAGGCAGCATGGAGTTGTACATGATGGGAGCTTTTGAAGTGGAGCTGGTTGGGAAGAGATAAGTCAGTGAGACAATAAGACAAAAATGATCTTTTCATTGAAGGATGCCAAAGCATGGAATGAGGGATTTAAACAGGACAAGGAGTGTAGTCAGAGAATTAGGAGAAGGTGGGTTGGCATAAGTATGAGGAATGAGGAGAAGAAAGTAGAGGTGAAAATGTTTTATCTGGATTGGGAAATTGTGAGTAGGAGGAACTTGGTAGATGGGATTATTGTTAAGTTAGGTTAGGTTAGGTTAAGTTATGTATATAAGTAGGGCTATCCTGGAGTAGTACATGAGTAGAACCAGTTCTTTCTTAGGTGCTTCTTGATCTTAGATTTGAAGTCAGTTTTTAGTGAGCTTGAAATTTTGAGAGATAGCATTCCAGAGTTTGGGAACATAGTTTTTGTATTTACTTATCAGTAAGAATGATTTGTTGTTTAATCTTAGAGGTCTAATACGAGTAGTGTTGAACTATATGTTGCTATGAGGAGCAATTATCTGGTGCATAAAGAACATTAAGTGCAATGATTAGTCGGGTGTATGTTAACAATTATGACAGTTCTAACCAGTGCTTTTAAAGCAGTGCAGTAATTGTTTTTTTTTTTTTTTTGGGGGGGGGGGTGGTAGAGTTTTCAGAGAATTTGGCGATCTTATTATAGCATATCTCAAGTTTTGACTTATCATATTAGTTTAGGTTTGTTAGTATTGGCAAAACATAGAGGAAAGATGGGGAAAGGTTGGTTCAGGTAATGATATGTCTGCTAGAGTCTAAAAGGTACTTTGTTGCTTTGTATAGGGAGCCTAATTTAATGTGTGTGTTTTTGAAGACTTATAGTATGTGTTGTTCATATTTAAGATTTTCATATACTAGGGCCACTGGCATCTTAGTTTGGAAGACTGTTTCTAGTTTAGGTTTGTTGGCTGAATAGATGTCAAAAGAGGCCAGCAGGTCTGAGTATTTTCTGGGGGTAAACAACATTAGTTTTGTTTTCTTACGATTCAGCAGCAAGTGATGCCATGATAGCCAACATTCTAAGAGAGCTGTGTGATTTCTTGGAGTTTAGGGATGGTGGGGGCAGAGCAGATGAGGGCGGACTCATCAACATATTGCAAATATTGCCACTGTTTGTTGCATTATACAATTTGCTTATGAATATGTTGAATAGTAGTGGTCCTAGAACTGAGTCCTGTTGGACTCCTACATTTAAGTGGTGGGGGTGGAGAAAGTAGGCATTGCCATTTGATGGCCTGTTGACTTGAGAATGCATAGCTTTAGAACCAGGACAGGCCTGATAGGGAGTTTAGCTCTATGGGTATCTTTTGATTGGAGACTCTGTTGAAGGCTTTACATAGGTCTATGAATAGGGAAGACACCAGACTGTCTTCATTTCTGTGCCGGTTAATGGTATTTGTGAAACTTAGTAGGGTGGTTGCAGTGCTGTGCTTGGGTCAGACGCCTTGTTCTGTCTTAGAAATAAGGTTGTTATTTGTGAGGTGGCTGATAAGTTGACTAGGAATACAACATTCTACCATTTCAGATTAGGGAGATAATATAGCTACTGGTCTGTAGTTAGTTCAGTCGAGCTACCACCTTTGTATAATCGAATAATATACAACATTTTCCATATACTTTGGACATGTTTTTTCTTTTTAATTTCTCCAAATCTTTTGGGTTTCTAATACCATGATATGAATGGACCCCATTCCTAAGTCAAAGTACGATTAAAGTTCATGAAATTAGTATTGTTTCACTCTTTGATGTCAACCAAAAGTGCTCTTTACATGTTTTTTCTGGTATGGAGTGATTCATGAGTATAGAGATGAGTAAGGCCAGTGCTTCAGATGCTAGTTTTAAGAATTCAGCTGGTAAATTGTCGGGTCCTAGGGTCATTGGTTTTAATTTGTGAAGTTTTTTTTTTTTACTGTGGAGGTTTGGCCTGGTTTAATGATAAAGCTGTTGGTAGTACTAGATTGAGGTGGTGGGGTGACTGGAGTGGAATGTTTGTTTTGCTTGAGTAGTGAAACAACAGACTTTGTAAAACAAGAATTCAACTGCATAGCAATATTGTAGTTATTATTATTATTAGATGTTGGCTCAGGGGTGGAGAATTGGTCGGGATGGATAATTACATTTATGCAGCACCAGAACAGTTTTTGATTTTTAGATATTTGTTTTAAAGGTTAGAGTAATAGAATTGTTTATCTTTCTGTATTTGATTTTTTTGCAAGGTTCTATGGTGCCTGAAAGTTTGGAAATACTCTGCGTTTTTTTTTTTTTGTGTGCCAATGTTTCCATGCATTCTCTCTTTGTTTAATAAGCTCTTGTTTTCTTTGTAAGACAGGATGTTGGGATAGCTTTCTCTCCCTTTTTGATCTCATTGGGAACATGTGGTTTAGGATATAAAGGAATGTGTTACTGAAGTGGGAAACAGTATCATCTAGATTTAATGTTTCCAATTATACAGAAGGAGGATTGATATAAAGGTGTTTTTGTTGAAATTTTTAAGTTACATGTCTGGTTATATTTTATTGACCTATTTATATTTAGTCATTGCCTCAGTATGTCTGTTGGGAGATGATCACTTATACTATCTAGTAAACATGATATTAGGTTTACGGTAAAGGTTTTATTAAAATCCAATCAACTGTTGATTGTCTATTTGTTATTTTATTGAATCTTGCTCATAGTTTCATAGTAGCCTAGCCAATTATCCCATGTAAGAATCAAACCCTGCACCTTGTGTCTATAAAGTAGGCGTCTTAACCATTATGCCAACCTCGCATTTTTTTTTTTTTATTCACGTCTTTTGGGTACCCTATTCCTAAGTCACAGTACCATTAAAGTTCATGAAATTAGTATTGTTTCAGTCTTTGATGTCAGCCAGAAGTGCTCTTTACATCACCTGTAATGTGCCCAGTAATGTCTCCTTCTGCAGTTTGTATGGGGTAACATGTATTGTCAACATCTCTAAATACAATTGTAGATTCTTTTTCATAAGACCCATTGCTCCTACTACTATTGGAGCTGTCTGGGTATCTTTCTTCCACATTGCTCTTGTCTCTGCCCTGCAGATCCTGATATTTTATGACTTTGTGTACCTCTATAAGCAAGACACTGTAGTCACTGGGTGCAGTGATTCAACGATCAATGTTACTTTTGTCTTATTTTCATGGACCACTATATCTGGTTTTCTAACATCTGTCTTTTGAACTGTTGGTAATGGGTGATCCCTTGTGAT
Organism: Protopterus annectens; assembly: GCF_019279795.1. NCBI lineage: Eukaryota > Metazoa > Chordata > Ceratodontiformes > Protopteridae > Protopterus > Protopterus annectens. Next base: position 1,316,461,298 of record NC_056739.1, read on the forward strand.
GTAGACTTCATCATTTTCTATGATGCTTTGTGGCTTATGCTTCCGGTGTTTGTCAGCTACTTCAATACTATAATGTTTGCACAATCCCCAGTGCAACAGTCTTGCCACATTATTATGCCTTTCGGTATACAGTCCTTCTGCCATTAGTATGTCACAACCAGCAACGAGGTGTGCGACTGTTTCCAATTTGGTTTTACAAAACCTACATTTGTTTATTTCTCCCACATGTTCAATGGACTTTGTAAACCAGCATATTAAACTTTTATCTCTTGGTTTGAATTCGCCTTTCCTTAACTATTCTTGCATTTGTTCCTGATCAACACGAGGTTCTTCCAGACGTTTTCTGTACTTGCAACATTTATGCATTTTCCACATTTCTTGCCTTCTCATCTGGATCTTCCCCTTACATTTTTTTCTTTTTTTTTTTGGCACATTGAGTTGCTGCCTGATTTTTATCTACTTCTGGTTTGATTTCCATTCCTGCTTGATGCCGGTATGCTTCTGCTAGATTAAACAGAGAAGTTATCTTAGATTTATTCTCCTCATGTTTCTAAACTTTCACTATGTTTGGGTCTTGTGAGGTCAGCAGATATGTGTGGAGTCTCATGATTGCAGATCTGTACATGTAACTAATTTCAAGGAGGCCCATCCATCCTTCAGAACAGGGAATATATAGTCTTGGTATGCACTGATTTTTATAAATCATTTGGTGAGCATGAAGCATCCTTCTTGTTTTCCTATCTAATCTAGCCAACACATTTTGGGGCCAGTCAATCACTCTAAAACTATAAGTTAGGACCGGAAGAGCAAATTGGTTTATAGCTTGGATTTTCTTCCTAGATGTCAATGCTGTTTTCAGGATTAAGTCTTCTAAAGTATTTCTTACTAAGTTTTATTCACATTTGTTCATATTTTATTGTTGATTCTTCATCAATTCCCAAATAATTAAGCAATAACCAATGATGTCAGTGTAGTATATTAAGATTTACCCACAGTTGGTGTGGTTTAATCACTAAGGCAAAGCCGTGGGTAAATCTTAATATACCACACCACGGAATCAGTTATTGCTATTATACAAAGACATTATTTAAGAAAAAAATACTTACTTTTCTTAAATAATGTCTTTGTATAATGGCACCATACTGTCCTTCCATGCCTGGTACATATCCTGTTGCCTTTTTTGATGTACTGCGCATGCGTATGGGATGTCCCACTCATACTCAGTACATAAGTGCTTTGGAAAGGAAGCAATGGAGAAAAGAAGGTCTCCTTTGCTCCGTTTTTCTTTTCTTTTTTTTTTTTAAATGAAAAGAAATGTTTTGGACAGTTTAGGGATAGGAGAGAGATAGAATGGAGGAAATACAAGGAAAATCAGGTATGTGTCTTTAGTTTTTAACAACGTACCTGTTTTTCCTAGGATTTACTCCATCCTGTCTCTCTGCTATGTCTGCAGTATGGATTTCAGATTACATTTATTTTTTTTGTAAAAAAAAAAACAAGTTGAAAGTTACAGTGTATACCAATGGAAAAAAGTCTGGACCTTTTTTTTTTTGGTATATGCTCGAATTTACAACAGGCACATTGATTGGACTGACCAATCAGCATACTTGTTTTGGAATATTAATGGCCAGTCATTGTATAATTATACACTCCTTCTTGCCCAAGTTTGTTTATATCACATTCTTGTCCCATACTGATGTTTTCCTGGTGTTGCAGTTTTCCTGCTTTAAAGGTTGCTTTTGCACATTTTTGAAGACCAAATGACATTCTTATATCATCTAAAAAGTTTTGACAATTTGCAGTTGTACTTTCAGTTGCTCATCTGATGAGCTATACATTTTAAAATTATCGATAAAGAGAAGATGAGAAGTCTTTATACTTTGTTGTTTTCTAGGAGCCAAATTTTAGCCATGGCCTAAGCTGTTAAGTAGACAGCTTAATGGGTTAAGGGCAAGGCAGAATAGCAACACTGACAGAGATTCACCATGGAATATCCCCCTTTGAATTTTTATCCCTGGGATAATAATTTGTCCTTTATCATGGATTAATTGCAAAGTGGTCTGTCACTGTTTCATGGTCACTGTAATGTAGTTGATCAGTGTAGGGAGTATCTTATACATTTTTAAGCACTCTTTTATCCATGGTTGTGGATACTGTCAAATGCTTTTTTGTAGTCAATCCATGCCATGCTTAGATTCTTCCAGTTTTTACAGTTCTCCACTATGACCTTTTAACAACAAATGATCCTTTGTTCCCTATGACTTTCTATTACTGCCCATTTGTTCTACTGCCATTATTGAATTTTTGTCTAAATGACTATAAACTCTGTCGGCATCAATTCCCATATATAGTTTATACATTGTCAAAAGGCAAATTATTGGTCTATAATTTTTAGGCTAGCTTGCAGGTTCACTCTTAAGTAGGAGCATTGGTTTTCCTGTTGTTAGCCAGGTTGGTCTCTGTTCAGGGTGCACATATAAATAGTTCTTACTCATGACTAAATCTCCATGTAAAGATGTTAATACTTTTGGCCAAAAGGTATTGCATCCGGGCCTCGGGTTTTCCAATTAGAGGCTTTTCTTAACTTTGTTTCAGTCTCCCTGGCTGTTACTTCATCCTTTTTATATCCTGTACCTTTAAACTTCTTATTCTTTCTTTTAATTCTTCTATCCATTTAGCATCTTAGTCATGTTTCACAGGATCTTCATAGACACTTCTCCAAAATGCATCTATTTCTTCTTTTTTGTCTGTCCTTCAATTCCTTTACTTTGTTTCCCAGTTCTCTATAAAACATTTTTGGGTAATCAATAAATTGCTTATTTTATACTTTTCCTTTATATTTATCTGCATATCTTCTAAGTTTTTCTGCCTGTGCTAAGATCTTTAGTTTGTTATTTGCAATAGTGCATGAAAGATCCTGGTCTGTTCTAATACTGCGCATTGTTTTTTTCACGTCTATCTTTCTAAGTATTCTTGTTGATCTGTTCCCTCTTTTCTACATTCTTCTAACAGTGACACTTCTTGTCTTAATTGCTTTATAGTTTTCACTATTCGATAATTCCATTATGGTATTCGATTTCTTCCCTTCATTCCCCTCACTACCCTGTGTTCTTGTGGTAGAACTTTATCAGTAATTAATTTAGCTGCACAGTAATACATCCTGTTTACTTCTGCTATATCACATGGATCTCTAGCGACAGTCCAAATTACTGTGTTCATTTGTTTTATCAAACTTCTAACTTTTTGGCTTTTATTGACCTTCTGCACTCTATTTCTTTCATTGATCTTAATATGTCTATATCTATTAAATCAAGCAACTCTTCTCGTAGCTTATTTTTTTCTAAACTGAGGGCACATTTGGTGTTTTCCATTTCCTGCAGGTATTCTGTAGAAAGTTCTATAACATCTTCCTGTGGCACATTCTCTTTAATTTCATCCTGTGACATTAATTGCTCTGTCATATGGGAACTCATTGGCCTATCACTCCTCAACATTGACTGCATCAAAGTTTCCACAGTTTCCTGTTCCTTCCCTTGCTGTGCAGCTTCAAGTGATGTTTATACTGATTTCCTGTGGAAGGCTCTAACATATCTCCATATGGCACCTGAACAATTGCTTCCCATTCCACTTGTTTCCCCTTAATTTGGGTATCCATTGCTTTATCCTGTTGTGGTGGTTTCTAAATAAGATTTTTCACACGGAATCTTCACTTCACAGGTACTTCATAACCTCAGTCACTATTTCTTTAGCTTCTCCATTACTGATCTTCTTTTCTACTTTTCCTCTTTGTCTTCTTATTTTTTGTATTGTAAAGTTTTCCATGACTGGATTCCTTTGCCTGTATTTCTATTGCTCTTTTTGTATTGGTTAGTTTTGCTTTCTTATTTGCATAAATATTATACCATATTAAATCTCCTTTTCTTTCCCATGTCCATATTTCTTCTTCAGATGTCTCCTGATCTTCCTGTTTCTCCTTACTTTAGGGACTCACTCCATCATGCTGCGATGTAGCCTGTGTTAGACCTTCTGCACCAAATCCTTCACTTTGCAGGCACTCTATACCTTCAACTTCTGTTTTGTTTTTAACTTCTGCTTCACTAATCTTCTTTTCTACATTCCCTCTTTGTGATATTCTTTTTTTATTGTGAAATTTTCCATAGCTATATGCCGTTGCCTGTATTTCTCTTCAAATATATTTGGGGCTGTCTTCTTCATATTGATTAATTTGTCTTTCTCCTTTGCATAAATATTGCACCATATCAAATCTCTCTTTCTTTCCCATGTCCATATTTCTATTTTATACCTTTCAAAAATCTGTAGGTTTTATTCCTTATATTTTCGTAATTCCTCAGATGCTTCTTTTTCCAAACAGATCAAAGTTTATTGATCTATATACCGTTATTCACAAATCTGTTGTATTAATGAATACAAATTTTTATTTGAAGCTTCTGACAGTTTTTCTCGTGGAAGTATTTTTCTTTCCTCTAATTTCTCTCTTAATCATTTTGTATATCTTGCGTCTAGAAATTCTGGGATTTTTGCATAATAGTAACAATACATAATTTCTTTCTTATCCACAATAGTCAACTTTATCATCTTTATGGCTCTTCTTTGGGGTATCAGTTTTTTGTGATTTTTATGGACTACTACTTCCTTCTACAAAAGGGGGGTCTATAAGGTAGACATCTTAACCATTATGCTAACCTCTTACCTTGGGGTGGTTTGTATCAGTTGGGAAAAAGAGTATAGATTCAGAGAGGGTTTATCTGTGTTAGAGGTATGTCAGTTGATATTTAGATCCCCCATGATTATGATGTATATTGTGTGATATCCAATGAGGTATTTCTTCTGCTATAGGCATATTATTTTCTTGGGGATATAGATTCTAGTAATAGTAATGGATTTCTTTGGGTTAACTTGAAGTTGTGTTATAATGAGCCTATGAACTTATAAGTATTTCTGCTGTATTAAATCTGGGGGTTTAAGGGTAAGGAGTTTTATACTTATATTGTTCTTGAAGATCACAGCTGCAGCTGCTTCCTTTTTTATCTTCTCTGTGTATACTATAGCCAGGGATTGGTATTTAAGTGTTTTTTATTTCTGGTTTCAGCCTTGTTTCAATTATAACAGTTATGCTGGGGGAGTATGGAGAAAGAAAAACAGGAAATTCATGTATCTTATTTGCTGTGCTTCATAGGTTTAGATTTTTAAAGCACAAGATTGATCCTTCGGTAGTGGGGTGTGGGAGGATGAAATTATCAGATTTCTGTGGGTTGGGCTAACATTGTTTTTATTGATGGGGCCTGGGTTAGGATGTAAGTCTCTACTAAGTTTCAGTTTTGTATACTGAAGCTGATGGGGTGCAGCAACTTTGTTTTCCATTGTATTGTTGTTTTGGGTTGTTCTTTTTTCATACATATAGGAAAAATAATTTATATAGGTTGTTGAATATAGTTCTGGAGATATTTGAAATGTTATAGAGGGGTTAAGAAAGGAATTTTTAGTGTAATGGGAGACTTTGGTCAGTTGGTGGTTGAGTGTGATAGGATGTTAGTTGAGCTACATTGGAAAATGCTATAAAAAGAATTATATGTATTGAAATCACTTTGTGGTGAAAGACGGGGGGGGGGGTGGTCATATTGTGGGGAGATGTAGTGAAGCTGGTGATATGGGAATTTTGATATTATTGAAGCTGAACAATTTTAGCAGTTGTATTAATTTTGTGTCTCCAGCAATAGTGGCTTTAAATGGGGAGGTTATAATTGTTTATAGGTGTGGGTATCAAAGTACCAGTAAGTGTTAGGCAGTTTCTTGTATTGTAACCAGCTATTGGTTAGAGGGCTAGATAAGATGGAGTCTAGTGCATATAAATCTAATAATAATTGGGGTGGGTGGAATTGGGGCTAGGCAGAGAAACAGAGCCAGGTAGACCTTGGCAGACAGAGGGTTTTCTTTGAAAAAAGCAATAAGTGAGGTCTCCTTGGCAGTAAGTAAGTATTTTGTAAAAATAATTACTGCATGATGATTTGTGTTTATCTTTCATACACACAATAGTGAAGTGCATGCTTTGTTATGAGCAGTTTTAGTGAAACTCTTCACCTTGGTAGGTGCTGACTGTATGTAAAGCAGACAGAAAATTGTGTGACTGCTAGGAGTCAGAGAAGTTAAATAGATGCTATAGCAGGTAAAGCATCAGAGAAAAATGACTCTCAGTATATTATATGTAAAGAGCCTGAAAAATAAATATATGAAATGAGTTTTTACTTTCTCTTCTTTTAATAATGTAGTTGTTTCTTGGAGTTGATTTTGATAGATTGTTTTATATTACATTTGATTGAGGAAACTTTAAGAGAATGCATCTGACTGCATCCCAAAGCAGAGAGTGCATACCACTCCAATTCTGAGATATGTTTTTATCACCAAAAAAGCTGTTTGTGCTACTTTTACCTAAGTAGCTTTCTGCAGTTATCTGTCTGATTAGAAAACATCAATGGATGTATTTATACTCCTATCTGGTTGCGTACTATAGATGTGTCCCTTGAAGGGAGCTGAATATTTGTTACAGGGTATTCTCTCAGGAGACAGCAAGCACAGTTTAACTGGTAGACAGATGTTATGTAGAGTGGAAGGGATTATCAATCCATATGTAGATGGACAAAGGAAATAAGACAGACTACAAATGCTTTGCAAGTACAGATGCTGGTATGTAATTAAGTATGACTATGAATGAAGAAATCTTTAGTTTAGTTAGACTACTCTACAGACACTCTGAAGTAGCTGTGGATATGGTATTAAGAAGCCAGAAGCTGAATACATGTTATTTGATGGGGTAGTTCTAACTAATTTAGGCTTTTCAGTGCTATACAGTGGTGGGTTCTGAAAAGTGTATTTGCTGCACGTTTAGCCACTTTATTACAGCATTGCTCATGTTCTGATTTTTGTGATGCCTGGAGGTTAGAAAGGATAAAAACACCATAAAGCAGTGAGGGGTAGAGGTTAGTAGTGGCAAATGAAGTTTTAGTTGCATCAGTGAGAATCTGTTTGCTTCTGTAAAGCATCCCTAGTTCTTCATCAGTTTTCCTATACAATGTTGTGTATGTATGTCAAATGTAAGATTATCATTCTCTATTATCCTTAATAATTTGTTATGAAAGTGTCTTCAATGGTTGCATTATTTAGAGAGAGAATTTTAAGTTTTGCTTTTTCATTAGAGAGAGAGAGAGATTTTTGGGGGAAAAAGAAGTATTTTTGGGGGCAAGTTGTGCATGAGTTGTGAGTTACAAAGCTGTGCTTCAGTGTCTGTTAAGGCTTCCTGAGTAATGTTTTGGAGATATGCCAGGTTGTCTTATGTGCATATGAGTGTGGAGTCATCTGAATATTGTATCAGGGTGACCTGTTGTATGAATGTCTGGAGAGAGTTTGTGAGAATGTTAAAAAGGAGGGGACCATGGACAGATCCTTGTTGTACACTGGTGATGACTGGAAGGTATGGAAAGAGGGATGAGTTTAAAAAGGCCCTTGTAGTTTTTAGCCTAGTAAATACCTACTTTACTGACTGATATCTATTGAACAAGTAGCTTTTGAGCCATGGAAGGGTGAGGTAAGACAGACCAAATGAGTATGTTTGAAGTAAGAGTTTGCTGTGACAAACTGTGCTGAAGGCTTTAGGCAAGCCAATAAATAATGAGGAGACTAGAATGCCATTATAGCTAACTTTATTGGCAGGATTTGTAATGCTTAGAAATGCAGTATTAGTACTATGATAGGGATGGAAACCCTGCTGTGTGGGAGATAGGAGTTCCTCCTATAGGAGATAGTTTACCAACTGTTTTTGAACACATTTTCAAGTGTTTTGGAGAGGGGAATACGATTGCTACTACTGGTGAAAAAATCAAGTTGGAACAGTTTCTCCATCAAGCTGAGGCAGCAAAAAAGTATCAGCATTCCAAATCAAGTTCAGAGACTTCCTTCACAAGGAATATAATTATAGCTGCTTCAGAAACACAGGATAAACTCTCAGTGAGGAATTGTAGCATGTAACATTTGTCCATGACTACAATACTCCCTTTTTATGAATGACCTTTATGATATATTGTTTGTTCAATCTGTTTTGTCTTCTGTTTGTCATTTGGCATATTTGTTACCTTTTGCTTTTTGTGCAGAAGGCTGTGGGTTCTAATCCCTCACAGATAGAGCAATAGCTGATACTCAGTGCACCATAAGGAGGGGGTGCTAGATGAGACATTAAACTGAGGTCCCAGTTGTTTGAGCTGGTGGTAACATAGGTGGATGTAAAAGATCCCATGACACATATTGAAAAGGGTAGGGGTTCTTTATTAAAAAAAATTATGTGTATTACTATTTGCAAGCTTACGTATTTACAAATCTGTACAGTGTACAACTTTCCATTCCTTTCCATTATTCTCATAGAATCATAGATAGCTTATTGTTTTAAACTTCTGTCTACATTATCTTATTTGACCCCCTACTCCTTTTTCAACAACCATCTATTTTTTCTTAAAATTACTACTAGTCTCTGTTTATCATTAAACATGATTTCATTTAATCTTTCATTCTAAATGGTGCACATGACATAAAACAATCTTTTATTTATTTACTAACACATTCCTTATTTTATATTGCTTATTTTATGGATATACTATCCAAACATAATCATATCCATATTTATCTCATTTGGCTCCTTTATATTTTCAAAGAAATTTTCTTTGCACAATTTTTCCCACAATTTTGTGACCCTTATACATTGCAAGAATACATGTTCTGTAGTTTCTTCTTAACCACAATATATCCAAACTCTTTTACTGATTTCTTTTTTGTATGGCATATTTCCATTGACTGGTAATTTATTAATCACTAATCTCCATAAAAGTCTTGGCATTTTACTTGCTTATTATACCATGCTTTTTGTACTTTTATAGCTTTAGCTTTTTCATTCACTAGTTCAGCCAAGGATTAACATGATAATATTGTATCATACTAGGTTTTACCACATTTTCATCTCATTTTCTATTTCATCAATGTTTATTTTACATAAAAGATTTGTTCTTGATAACATCTCATTATTTCATTTAAACATACTTTTCTTCTTTTGAATTTTCTTAACATATCCCAAATGCACTTATGTTTGTACTTCAGTAAATTTACTACTAATTGTACATTTTTATAATTTATTCAAAACTTTATACAAATTCAAAGAAGAAGCAGCATAAACAATTGAATTTATTAATCTTAAAACTCCATTTTCCTTGTCCATGTTTAAGACTCCTGTCTTCACTGAATTCAATCTTGAAACCCATATATAAGAAACGATTATTTGTAGCATTTCTTTTTTATATATGATTGTCAACATATAGACACAGCTAAAAATGCAGTCTTTCTCAGTATAACTGAATGAATCAAATAAACTTTTTTTATTAAATGATAACTTGTATGTTTTCCAAAAACATCAAAGCTCCTTTTGTTTATATAGCATCCTAGTCCCCTGTTCCTCTCTTACATGTACCCTCAAATCTTATTCCTAACAAAAGAGATTTATTTCATTGAGAAATATACTCCTCCTGTCTTTACTATATCACCCAGTCCTTTACGTTTTACTTAAAAATGCCTATTATATTTAAGGATTGATATACCTATATAGCATACAAATTCTTTCATGCAGATTTTGTTTCTCATAATCAATATAATATCATCTGCATAAATAAACATAACTGGAATTTGTATCCCTTCATTAGTAATATAAGTAGTACCTCTCATGCTCAAACTTACATCTCTGAGCTATAAATACATAACTAATGCAAATAATATACTATTCATAGGGCATTCCTAATGTGTACCATTCTTTATATCTATGTCTTTGCTTAACCATCCATTCACTAAATTTCTTCCTTTAGTTTTATTATATGCAGAGTAACATACATCCTTATTTTTAACTAATGTTATACTCTTTCATAATTGTCCAGAAAAGTTCATGTTGTACTGTATCAAAAGCTTTATTTAAATTTCCTATCTCATTCTTGGTTTCATCAGTCCTGCTCATGATATCATGCATAATTTCCCTTACTATGAAAAATAATTCTTGATATCCTTTTTTTCCTTTCAGCTATATATGCTATCTTCCATAACATCTGTCAGTTTACTTTCCATTTTCTTCTGAATTATTTTCATAAAAAATCTTATAATCTGTATTATTTAATGCTATAGGTCTACACTATTCATTTTTATTTTTATCTTCTTTTTTCCTTACCACTACATAAATCTTTATAAATAAAATCTTAACTTAACCACTCATTCCTAACTTTTAAGAAATACTTTTTTTCTGCCAATCCACAAAATTGTTATAAAATTGGAATCCTATTCCACCTGAGTGTAAATGAATTTGTCTAAATACCTTTTCTAATTCATATAAGGAAATCTCATTTTCTAATTTCTCATTTTCATCCCCATCATTTTTATTGTGCCATTTTTGTACTTATTATCTTGAAACATTTTCTTTAGATAATATATTATAATAATCATAATTTGTTCCTCAGATTGCCTTCCCTCTTCTCTATCATTTTTCATTTCTGTCATTATACTAGTATTCACTTTAACTGTGCTACTCAAATCACCTGACAGTTCTTCTTTTTTACATTGTAAATAATATCTTTACTTTAATAATAATAATTTTCTCTTGATTCATTTCATAAATTCTTCATTCTATCACATATTCTCTATTGTTCCTTTCCAAGTCCTTTAAAGCATCCATAAACATCGTTATATTATTTGTTGTTTTCTACTTTTCTTATATCTGACTACCATTCTAAAAAAAACTTTTTTATATTTTTCATTCAAACCTAGCCAGAATTCAAACCAGTTTTTATAACACACTTTAGTTGAACTGTGATCTTACCATAAACACATACTTTTTTTTCCATTTTTATCCCATTATTTCTCATTTATTTTTTTATTCCTTTTCCCAATCTGATATACTCCTTATATTCTTTTATTTCTATCCATATGAGTGAGCATTCTGAAAATCTTGCTACAAGTGTCTCTCCCTTAGCTGTATTTAAACTTTCTGATATAATAAAATAACCTATTTCCATCTGATATATACCTTCACTAAATGTCCACAAATTATTATTCCAAATCTTTAAATTGACAAATTTTATAACTTCAAACATGTTCTTAACATGATTTCCTCTCTTTTTCTTTTTTCCTCTCAAATCACAATTAAAATATCCCATTATTATTATATTCATATTAATTACTACATAATCCAAAATGTTATGAAATAAATGTCCCCTTTCTTTACTTGTAACATAGGCATACAAGGCTATAATTCTATATTTTTTATTATATCTGAATTCTTCAGTAGTTAATCATCCCATCATTGCCAGTGTTATGTTCAATATTTTCATTGACTTTCTACAGAATACAACTATGCCTGAACATAGTTCTGTTCCAAGGTTCCACATTGTATCTCCTCCCCAAATTTCTTTGTAATTTATCTTCTTGAGTCAAAAATGTTACATCTTGCAATATTATTAAATCAACATTAGACTTAATGCACCAATTTAGGATGCCTATTCTTCTACTTATTTTATTGATACTATTTACATTTACTGAAAGCACTCTAAAGTCACCATTAAGTCTATGTCACAGCTTACCAGAAATTGTGTACATTTAAAGTATTTATCTAATTTGCATTATTTACTTCTTTTCTTTTTCCCTTTTATACTTATCCCTTTAAATGTTCTTTTTCTGCCTCATATTCTTTTGACAATATAATTGTTGTTTCCCCTTTCACTGTTTTCCAGTTTAATTCTTCCTTGTCACCTATTTGAGACCCTTCTTCTATATTTTCTTCATTTTCATTTTTCTCTTTATCCTTATCTTTATTTTTCTCTGATCTCGGTTCCCTACTTCCTCTTTATCTTTTAATGGAACTGTTTCTTTTCTTCATATACCGTCCTCACTTTTGTTTTCTTCTTCTTCATCCTTTTTCTTTAGACTACAATCCTGGCACAAATGCCTAATGTTGTTACATTTATAACATTTCAGTTCATACCTTTTTGCTTCATAACCTTTTCCCCCACAAATATAAAATTTCCTCTTATCACAGTTACTTATCAAATTATCATCTTTTCAGCAGAAAACATATTTTTGGTTGTCACCAGTAGTTGACAACACTTACCTTCTACATTTATCAGACTAGGGATATGAACAAATTTTCTTTTTAAATTTTCAGTACACTATTACTGTCACATCAACCAGTCCATAATTCTCTGTTATCATAGACTTTGCTAATGTGCTAATGCTAATGTCCATAACTTTTTTACAAAGTTTGCTTAAATGTCTCTTTTTCAACTTCAGTTTGAAATTGAATATGTTCTTTTTATTTTTTTGTTTCTCTATGAAATGCTTTAACCACATAAGAATGCCATGGATTACAATTTTGTTTTCCATCTCATATTCACCAAAACATTTTCTAGAGCAGAACCAGTATCAAAAATAATGCTACAAAATGTCTCTTTGTGAATAAGAGTAAAAGGTCTTGCCTCCTGAACCTTCACTCCCAATGAGACTATTACATTATCCCAAATGTCATACATGTCCAATTATTGTTCTTCTTTGCCCTGAATTTTCAACATAAATTTCCTTTGACTGTGATAGTTTCTTTCCTCTGTTCAGCCCTCATCACTTTCCCTGCAGTTTCTTTAACAGTCTTCACATATGATATCTTAGTCTGACAATCTTCTTTCAAAATTGCTTTCAATTCCTCCGATTGAGTTTCATCCATAATTTTACCCCACAAAAATCTTTTCCATTTGCTGGTTCATTCTGTAACAGCAATTCACCCAAAATATTATATTGCAACCCTCCCAACTGGAGGATTGTTAATACATCTGTCATGGTTTTGAGCCATTGTTTCCAATAAACAAACAAATTCTGCTGAGACAGCTCTTTAGAATTTTGTAGAACTTTGAATACTGCATTAGTATTCGCCTCTGTGCTATCCACCATCTTGAATCTCTTTCAGTGCTGTTCTCCCAGCTGCCGCTGTGCTAGGAATGGAACAAGCACACTCCTAATCTATAAGGGAAGTTCCCCAATGCCCTTGCCCAAATTCCCCTACTAGTTATAAATACCACCTTAGATCTCCCCTGAAAAGAAGCTACTTGCCTAGTGGAGTTAACCTGGTCAACAAAAGATAAATAAAGTAAGATTAATGTTAATCAGTACTTATTTGCCTTAATTTTAGGTGTCATATCACAGCATAGGAAGACTCAAGATAAACTACATGTAAAATGGCAATAGATGTGATGCCAAGGTTCATTCCTGCTTATGCTGATCCTCTAGTCCACATTTACTTTACTTCTTGCAAGTCTTCATGTATTGTTTAATGCAATCAATGCACCATTTTTAATTTCTTTATTTCTTTATTCAAATATTTTACTATGTTTTATATTTACTCAGATTTACTTGTGCTTATCATGCTCTATTGCATATAGGGATGAAGCCTAACCTATGACATAAACAACCCAGATTGGAGTAGCAGCTATGGATGGTGATTGTTGAAGCAGGTCAGAAAGGATGAAAGAAGAATGTGTTATGACTTACCCATCCTAGAGGACAGGAGAGGAATTTTCTCAATGGTCACTTGCCCCTCTGCAAGTGGAGCCTTACACTTTAAACATAAGCATATACCAAGAGGATGAGGGCTTGGCATTTCCAAGTCAATGATGGAAGTCCTAACGGGATATGTGTGTCGAAGCACTTTTGCCCAATGGTGTGCATTATAGATCTCTGTGTTGATGTACGTGCCCAAATCAGCCACCACAAGGAGGGGTTAGAGGCACCACACTAGTGTCTTCATTACTATGGAACAGTGGCTAGTCACCACAGAGCTCTAGTCTGAGGGAATGTCAGACTTGTCTGAATGGGATGAGAGTTCTTATCCACAGCAAGAATGTTGAAGACAAAGTAGATGGACACACAAACAACTCTCATGGCTGCCTGAATGATGGGCTTTCTGAATGGATCTCATCCCCATGTATACGAGAAATCCTCCCTGTGAAGAAACACATGAGCTTGAGTCACACAGGGGGTATACCTCTCAGTTTCATAGTGAAAGAATCAGGGGCAAAGGCCAAGAAATCGAGTCAGATTTAAAAAAAAAAATTGCTTTTACAAATTTAGAAAGTTGCTAGAATGATAGGTATTGCATTAGAATGCATTTTTCTGAAGGATATGAAGTCTGAAACTCAAATGTCTGTTATTATTTGCTACTGCAATCCTCAATGATTTGCCAGGAATAACAAAAAAAAATTGAGGAACTGACCAAACATATGAGGGAAATGTCTTGACAGTCTGAAAAATTCTGGACTTTTGTGATGTATGTGGAGGAGGTTTGATGTCTGCATTTATGTGGGGAAAAAAGAAAACAGAAAAATAAATCGGTTCATTATCAGTCAGTTTGTTCATATTTTATTGTTACAGTCAAGCTATTTAATGTATTTGCAACTGTACAGATTGTCATTCTTTCCAAGCCTATCTGTGGTTTTAAATATCATTTGAACCTGCATGGTATCATTGGCTTTAAATGTCTACTATTGGCTTATTATTTGTATGTTATCCTAAGATGTTAATTTACGGGCTCCTGTATTACTAAATCTGATAGGTGTTACAATATAATACCAAATGTACCAGACTCACCTTGTCCCTGGTACTGCTCTCTAGACACTTTTGTTCTGCAACTGTACCTATAACGTTTGACTGTCCTACTGTTCCAGTTTTAGACATGAATGATTCACTAATGAAAATTTTAGTGGTGAATGCAATTTTATTTTCATTGCTGGTGGTTTCCAAATCTAGCTGTTGTTATACAACATTCTGGCTGATGTATACACTAGTGTATAAGAATTATTCTAAAGTTCTAGTAAAATGAAATGTTATTTTTATATTTGTTCTGATGCTGGCAGTTATGTAAATATCGCCTTTGTATACTACAGTTTGAAATTTTCTGTCATGGTATTCTCTAAAAATGGGTCTTCATCATGGTTTATTTGTAATTTTCTCTAACATTTGTGTCTCATTTGGACTATAAAGATGCAAATTAATATATATATATTATTTTCTACTAATGTCTGTTGTATTCTACTAATGTCTGTTTTAAAATTGTTGCAGATTTATTGTGCTAGCATGCAATCTGATAGCCCAAGAGAATATATATCACTTCTAAGTGGTGATGCAGAGAACTTCTCGGAAGTTTTTGGTCTGAGGTACAGTATCCATGGCTTAGTATTTTCAGATGTACAGTTCTTATTCTAAGCATCTCTATGTGATTTTTATTTTTTTCTGTTTCCTCAGACTCCTTAATCCAACAGAGTGCCCACATAATGGAAACAGGAGAGAAGACTGCCACTGCAAAAGAGATTACACAGCAGCTGGGTTCACGACCTTCAGTAAAGTAAGGATAGATCTCAGCACCATGCAAATAATAAGTAAGTAGAACCAGCTGACCCCTAACATATTTGGTCATAAATTACATAAAAACTGAGATCTTGGCCACAAAATAAGATATGGTTTTCAAATTCTCCTTTGTACTAGATAGGCTATAAATGATATATACCAGATCCTATTCTCATACCAAAAGTAATAACTTATCTATGTCTTTCCTTTGAATTTTGCATTGTTTCATTCTTTTTGACCCCATCATCTTCTAAGGATCTTCACACATACAGAAACAAATACTTCCTCAAAGTATGAATGAGATATTCAGCTTTGATCTTTACACAACATTTTGCTCTTAAACCTTTTCTTTGGAAAGTTACTGCCATGTTGAAATACACTGACTATGAAAAAAATGAAAGTTGATAAGATGTACCCTTTTTCCTTAAGGTGCAGAAGCATTACGTTCCTTATTTATGTCTATAACATGCATTAACCTGGATTCTAATGTAGTCATTGTACTGCTAGTGTTCCCCTTATAAGAACTGTACCCCTGACCCTCTCTACATGTTATGTAGATGGATTATCCAGAACTGCATGCAGGGTACATTTGCTTTTCTTAACTTCTCCAAATGGTGAGTCTCACCCAGATGTGTTGATAGGTAAAATTAGGATTGTTTTTAATGTCTCTTGTTATGCATCTTGACATCTATTATTTATATCGCTTGCTCACATTGCTTCCTTTCTTTTAAAAATCATGATTTAACCATCCCTTGCTTTTACTCAAGATTTATATTTCAACATAGATTACCCACAAAAGTGCACACACTCCCCTTAGTTTTAGTTTCTCTGGGGCACAGCCAGGCATTCCCCTATATTAAATCAAATCTGGCTTAATTTTGACCATTTCTTCTGAAGTTTGAAAGTGCCTTCTCACTTTCCTCACACTGTTGTATGAATGTATCATGCTGCAAACCTGGGCATCATATGGAATGACTGTTTTAGTTTCATATCCTCTCTATCCATTTAAATTCTTTGAACTCTGCTGAAATCAGCACTGAATCATATGGTAATCCAATATTAACTGGACTCTCATCACATAGATACCACACACTAATACATAATTGGTTCCTAATTGTTAATGGACTAGGAATAAAATATGTTTTTGTGTCCTGACTTTGTAGCACAGAGGACTCTGTGCTCAAGCTGCAGCTTTGGTAACACAGATTCCAGCAGTGACTGTATTAACTCTTAATTCATTGGGAATGATGGTTTGGGGTAGTCAAAGCTAGATTCTGTCTCTGGGGGGATTGAGGTAATTCCATCTATTGCATGTAGAGACCCAATGGGCAAGTATTTTTTAGCTTTGCATTGCTGTAGCTGGGAATTGAATGTATGTGTTGGTGTGTATGCACATGTGAGAATGCACACACGTGTGCTTCTATGGAAGTATGTGCACAAATCTCTGGGTCATGTATTGCAGGTCCAGCTCTAGCGGGTCCCACTTTATAACTTTGAAGAGAGTGTAGGGCATAAAATAACAGACTTATGCACTAGTAGATCCACTGTAGGATACCTATTCCTCTGACTGGGCCTTTAAGACAGTGACAGTGGCTGATGGTCAGTTTGAAGTCCAAAAAAAGAAAAAGAAACTTTGCATTGAAAAAGCAATTTACTGAACAACCAATGATCTGCACTTAAATATTGAAACATTAAACATTGAACTGCAAAGGATCAAAAAATGAAAACCACACAAAACTTCTTACACCCTCTGCTAATTTCATTTATCATATCCCAGATTACACTACAGTGGGGAAAGGGCATTCACCCCGGTCCCCAGTGTCCTGCAAACTTATACTTAAAAAAGTCTCTACCCCACTCCACCTTAAGAATGAATACTAAACTAAACTTACCCCTAATCCTAACCTCCATCTAAATTAAAAAAAAAACTCACATAACACTATTTTGACACAAGACAGCTTGGACACTCAGCACACATGTACACACACACACACACACACACACACACACACACACACACACACACACACACACACACACACACACACACACACACACACACTAAATGTATTCCCTAACCTAAGCCAAACCTTACTCTAAACACTCATGATCACACACACTTAATCTTAATCCTTAAATAACCCTTACTGTAAGCCAAACCCACACACATTCACAAACACACACACAAACACACTACACATCCCACTTACCTGTTTCAGCAAACCCACACCTGACAAAATGTTCATTCAATACACCTGTTGTTTGATCAAAAAACACTGCATATCTGCCTGTCAACAAAAGAGAGTTGTCGACCAAACATTTGGCACTCATGTAAGTGTGTGTGTGTGTGTGTGTGTGTGTGTGTGTGTGTGTGTGTGTGTGTGTGTGTGTGTGTGTGTGTGTGTGTGTGTTTTCTATACTGTGTAAAAACTGTAGAAAAGAAAATGATTACATTGAGACCTGTACCACTTAAGGACCACTAACAGAAGCTGCATGTCAACATCCGTCTGGCTGCTACTACTGTACTGTAGTTAAAATATTTCAGAATAGCATGAAATTTTTACCATAAAAACTAAAAACATTCTTTAAATTGTAGTTTCTTCAATCTCATACCAACTAATGTTCAAAAGAATTAGAAGCAGGAAGTACTGCTCAAAATCGGATTCGTTTTTGAAAGATTCTCCTTTTATAATTTTGTGCCCACTGGGCCATTCTGTTTTGCCACACCAGCCTGTTATTAGTTAAAACATTGCATAAATATAGGGCAATCATTATGTAATTGCTTATCTGCATTCCTTTAGTAAAACTATGGAGAATTTAAAATCCAATGAATTAAAGGCAGCCATTAAAGACACAAAAATGCTGAAGAATTTCATCTGAGCTAGTTTAGCATTACAGGGCTTGTTTTCATCTAGGACTAAAGGTACTAATCAATGTATTAAATATGTAAATATTAACATTTTTTCATGAGTAATATATGAAGGGCCTTTGCTATGTTCTCATAATAGCTGGACTAATTGGGCAAAATCACTAATTGTACATGAATTGTTTTTTTAACCCTTCATGCATTTCAAATACAGATTATTTGCTCTTCTCTTATAGTTCTCATAGCAAGATTGAGCTTGGCTAAATTCTCCTTCCATTTTCTGCCCTTTGCTGTCACTAAGAAAACAAAGTTCTTTCTCCCTCTCTCATGTTGTCATTGGAACACATTAAACATATTTATTTTAACATTCACCTTCTTCCTGTTCAATTCATGGCTGGAGTGCCTTCTGTGTGGAGTCTGCATGTCCTCCCCGTGGTCGAGTGGCCTTCGAAAGACATGCGTGAATGGGCATGCCTTCGCTGAAGGTTGGGCATCGAGCTGGCAACTCAGCACCATAAAAAAATCTACTGCCAATCATTAGCGGACTGGAGTTCTGCTGTGGTGACCCCTAACCAGGAAAAGCCAAAAAGACAAACAACAACATTCACCTTCTTCCTATCTGTCATGCAGAGGCCCGGGGGAAAGGGCCACAAAAAAGGGGCTTTACTGGAAAGGCTCACCCAGATTCTGCCACAGCTTGCTTTTTATTTCTTCTATTTTGTATTACTTTATTGTCTTTTCTATTGTGTATATTGTGATTTGTTTTCTTTACACTGTGTTTTACTTGTATTCTGCTTTTAACTGCATATTAAAACTTGAAAAGAGACCACAACTCTGTCTCTTGTGAGACAGACAGATTTTTCTACCCTCCCATCCTGTTATTGTTGTGTTCTTAAACATCACTGTTATTCTAGTTGCCTGCCCCTTATGTCAATTTGACCATATATCTCGTTTCCTCTATGCTTTTACTGGCTGGTGTGACTAAGCACAAAATTATCATTTTGTGAAATCACTCCCCTTCAACTATTTAAATTTATTGGCCATCCTACTATACTCCATAGTACCAGAATACAAAAGTGCCCCCCCCCCTTCAGTCTGTCTTGCTCTTAAGAATAGTGGCTCTCCAATAAAACTTACCTTTTTGTGCAGCTAAAACCACTTTCATATCTAACTGCTTAGTGTACACTGCAGTGTTTAGGATAAACCATTTTTTCATCTTACGTTTAAGCATCTATTGCAAGGCCACCAATTATTGCGGAGACCACATTCTGCCTCTCAGTAGTCATCTTGGGATAAATGCTTCTGTTTTCTCCTGGTGAGAGAAGAAGCACAGTGGCATTATTTCCTGGAGACTGCTGATCACCAGAAAGCCTAATAACTGCTTCATAGATGACAACTTTGAATATTTGCTTATATTCTGATTCTAATGAGAATAAGAGCAGAGTGCATTGATTCCTGACTGTTTCTGGATGGAGAGTGAGTGTCTGTGCTTAACGTATCTGATTGTTCTGGTTGCTATTTGAGGCATTTACCAGAAAAATGCTACAAGCCTACAGACCCTTGCATCATCTGGGACAAGACTGTAAATCACCAGACAGGCTGTGGCCTGCTTCTCTTCTGTGGATTGGTGCTAACATTTTCCTTCTAGTGAGAGAAGAAGCAAAGGAGTATTGTATCCCAACAGAGTGAAGCTGTGGTGAGACCAGCATTAGTAGTAGCCAGGTAGTAGCAATTCATTATGACTACCCACTTTTCATCATTCTTGACAAGCTAGTTCTTTGTTTTCAGTAAGTAGTGCTTGATTTGTTTCTAACATCAGAATATCTGCCTAAATACTTCATCCTTAAATTTTCAGGGTCTGCTTATTAGTTTCCCCTCAAGAGTTTGGCAGTGCTCTGTACAGACTCAGACACTTTGAGTGGCATTTTTCCTGTAAAAGCACAATTGAAATTTCTCCAATATCTAGTTGCACACAGGACAACTAGTTTGCAGTGACAAGCACTGTCCACATAGTTGCAAACCAGATACTCCTGACAGTGATTGATATTCTCAGTCCTGCAGTCTAATCAATACAAAAGGGTCTATTGCCATGGATATGAACTTTCCTACTGTCTCTATTACTGGCTTGTTGGATATGTAAACACAAATTCCCTTGACGAGATAGTCAATACCCAACCAGGGGTGCAACCATAGTGGATCTGGTCTTCACTAATATGAGAGAGTGCTGCACACCCCTTACTGTAATGCCTTCCTTGATAATGTCAGACCACAAAATGGTCCCCTTTGAAATCCAGTGTAGAAATTGCCTCATGTTTACTGACAACCAGTTAATTCTCAAACAAACTGATATGGTATGTGAGAGATGTAGTTACACAATGTCACTTGAAGTAACACCTTCCTTGATAACGTCAGACCACAAAATGGTCCCCTTTGAAATCCTGTGTAGAAATTGTCTCATGTTTACTGACAACCAGTTAATTCTCAAACAAACTGATATGGTATGTGAGAGATGGTTCTTTTGTGTTCTTGTAAAAAAAAAAAAAAAAAAAAAAAGTTTCTGTCTTTTGCACACAGTGCAGACTAGAGAAGTTGTGACTGCAACTGAGCTACAAAATATAAGTATCTTGATTTTTTTGATTATTTTTAAAGATTACTGTTTTTACAATTTAATATATATAAAGCACTTTGTCTATTCAGTATCTTCACAAATCCTTATCTGTTTAAAAACTTTAATTTGTCTCTCTAGTGCTTGCTGTCTGTAGACTATTTTGTCCCATCCTCCCTCCCTGTTGGTGTCTTGCTCTTATACTTGGTGGTTTGCAGTTGCCCACCCCTACTGTGACACACCTCCCAGTCTAGTGTCATTAGCTCATTCTGCTTAATACAGAGAGAACATTTGATAAGGCCTTCTGTTCCTCCTTTTTCCCTTTCAAAAAGTAAAACAAAACTTTTTTTTATTTCTCTTTCGCCTGAACCTTCTGGTGTTCTGACTGTCCTTCTCAAACATTTTGGAAATATACAGTATATTTCAGAGCATTTGTTATAACTGTATTTGCTATAACTGATTTAAGTATTTTTTTCTGGCTTTTTGATTATTTACTGCTTAGCGATTGCATTTTAGCCTGTTTATACAGCTCTGCATTCTATTTAAACTGTTTTTGTGTTGATTAACTGTTTTGCACTTTTAAAAAGTTAGTTGTTGCTTAATTTTACCTGTAGGCTAACACACTCAAGTGTGCTAGCCGCATAATAGCATTTACTGTCTGTTTTTCCTCTGTTTTCTGCAAAAAAGAAAAAAAAAAAAAAAATCTTGTTTTCCCGCCTTACTGAACTAGAATAGTCCAGTCTTCAGAGTTTGCTGATCTCTGGGCTTTGTCTTGGTTCCTGTGCTATTCCATATCCTTATTTGGATAAAAGGAAGCGTCTTTGTTCACCAGTGGGAGTGGGGAGCACTGAGCGACCTATTTGTCCCTAGAGGAGTGGTTCCAGCCAGAAACTTGTAGTCTATTGGCCATTTTGGGTCAATTCCTAGCTCTTTTCAGCACCCTGTAATAAAGCCCGCTTTAGCTTTTGCTTGTATTCAACTCAGCACAGCTCCTCGTGGTGTCCTGCAGAGTTCTACAAGCAGCAGAGAGCAAAAGAGTGACTTTTTCCTGATTTAAGTATTTTTTCTGGCTTTTGATTATTTACAGCGTAGCGACTGCATTTTCGCCTGTTTATACAGCTCTGCATTCTATTTAAACTGTTTTTGTGTTGATTAACTGTTTTGCACGTTTAAAAAGTTATTTGTTGCTTGATTTTACCTGTAGGCTAACACACTCAAGTGCTAGCCGTTTAAAAGCATTTATAGCATTTACTGTCTGTTTTCCTCTGTTTTCTGCAAAAAAAATCTTGTTTTCCCACCTTACTGAACTAAAATAGTCCAGTCTTCAGAGTTTGCTGATCTCTGGGCTTTGGCTTGGTTCCTGTGCTATTCCATATCCTTATTTGGATAAAGGGAAGCTTCTTTGTTCACCAGTGGGAGTGGGGAGCACTGAGCAGCCTATTTGTCCCTAGAGCAGTGGTTCCAGCCAGAAACTTGTAGTCTATTGGCCATTTTGGGTCAATTCCTAGCTCTTTTCAACCCCCTGCTATAAAGCCTGCTTTAGCGCGCTTTTGTGTGATTTAGCGCGGAGTTGCCCGTAGAGCACCATGGGGCAGCGCCAGTTAAACAAGGTTAAACTATTTCTGGCTCAGTAAAGTCTGCTCTTCAATTTTTCCCTTAGAACTTCTCTACTTGCAATCTAAACAGTCTATTCTCTATCTCAATAGCTCAGCACTTGCTCCTTAAAGCATTTTTATATAGGTAAAGTACTTGTATACTAAACAAAGTACTACATTAGCCTAGAATCCCCTTGAGTACCCATTTCCCTATAGGTCCCTTCTGACTCAGTTACACAGCAAACTTTTTCACTTTTTCTAGCATGTCGAAGGGTCAGTTGCTAGCGTCCTCTCCTGTTCAGCTGGTGAATCTGGGCATCTTGAGGCAATGTTACAATTGCCTCATGTACACAGACAACCCACTCCTTCTCCCACAAAACACAAATACATGTGAGAGATGCAACTATATAGCCAAACTGGAGGCTGAGCTCTCTCAACTCAGGACTGGCAAGACCAGAGACGAGGAGAAGGAAACCACGCACACCACAAACCTAGTTTCACATAGAACTATCACAACTGCAAAACAAACACATAAACACACAAAGACATACTCAGAGGCACTGATCAAAAATCTACCAAAACTACAGAGGCCTCCAAAGCAGATACCCAAGCAACTGCCACCTCAAGACATAAGACATGCAACACATAGTTCTCAAAGTCAGTGTGCTAAACAGTCACAGCCCTTAAGGCCAAACACAATGCCAGACACACTTGTTATAGGTGACTCCATAGTCAGACACACTGACGTCCCACTCACCAGACTGAACAAGGAAAAGATCACAGTTAGCTGCCTGTTAGGCGCTAGAATCCGCCACATAACACAAGCACTCAGGTCACTCCACAGCAAGTACAAGTATGACTCAGTCATTGTCCATGCCGGTGTGAGCTACCTGAGATGTACCTCCCTGGACTACATGAAAAGAGACATAGAGGAGCTCTCAGATTATGTAGCCCAGGCCGGTATGACCCTGACCCTGAGCAGTATCCTACCCTCACCAAGAATGATGCCACAATACAGAGACAAAATGATCAGCTTTAATAATTGGCTTAATTACTGGTGTCATTCTAAGGGGATCCAATGTCTGTCTGCCTGGGATGACATGCTTGATAAGCCACGCTGCTTCAAGGGACGGCTTGCACCTGTCACCCTGGGCTTCCGGATACTGGCAAAGGCTCTTGCCACCCCATAGTGCCTTTTTAGGCAAGGCTCAAATGATAAACCTACCACCCTAGAAAACAAAAATGGAGAAAAACTAAGGGTAATACTGCTCAATGCCAGAAGTCTAAACCTGAAGATGCAAAGCCCTCCTCAGCATGGAGAACATCTATGTTTGTGCTGTGACTGAAACCTGGTTCAAGGCTCCTGAGAGCACCCCAGCACTATCAGGTTATACCTCATATCATGCGTTCGCCCCAAAATCCGGACCGAACCACAAAAGGAGGAGTATCCATATTCATAAAGGATACCCACACCTCCAGGTTAGTGGCAACGAAGCATCGGAGACCATCCAGGTGCAATTAACCATAGGTAAAACTGCCCTACAGTTTGTAACATGCTACAGACCACCTTCTCAAACTCAGGAAACCCACACAGCCTTCCTGAAGACACTGGAGAGTATGAATGTCTCTCCAAACACCATCATATTGGGTGACTTCAACTACCCAAACATAGACTGGGAGCATTACTCAAGCCCCAACACCCTAGCCCAAAGGTTCCTTGAGTTCATAAACTCAAATGCTATGGAACAACTAGTCACCATTCCCACAAGAGGAGAAAATATACTAGACCTGATCATCACAAACATGGGGACAAAATGCTCCACACCGGAAGTATATCCCTCATTGGTGAGATCAGACCATAAATTAATCTCACTGGAGATCCACATCCCGCCCCACCCCAGCAAAAAGATCACAGTGAAGAACTTCTCAAAAGCAAACTTCACACTTCTTAAGACTGGAGTGGTATCCTTCAAGGCCCCCGAGCCAGTGGAAACCACAATCCACGCTGCTGAAACCCTTACAAATGCCTTCTACGAACACCTCCAGGAATGTATGGATCAAGCAATCCCTAATAAAATCAAGACCCTTTCCACCAAAGGCAGGCACCCGGTCTGGTGGACTCCAGCCATAAACAAACTCTACAACAAGAGGAGAAAGCTACTACATGACAGAGCAAAATCCTAAATGGGAAGGCATCTCTGATCAATACTAGCAAAAACTACGATCACTCATAAAATCATCCAAGGCCAACTTTGAGAGAAAAATCGCTAATGACACAAAAGACAATCATAAAGCCTTCTTTAGCTATGTTAGAAACCTGGGTGGAAACTCCCAAATATGCTCAGAATTAGTCCAAAATGATAAAAAATCACTGAACCCACAGACATTGCCAACATACTGGCAGACAGGTTCAGTGCAAATTTCTCCCTCCCCCCTAAAAGGAGAAATATCTATCCCACCAGAGTCTAGCCTCCCAAACATCTCAGATGCCCAGGTGAGAGCTGCTCTCTCTAAAGCAAAAAACACAGCATCAATGGGACGGATGGTGTCCCCGGCTGTGTGCTACATGAACTCAATGAGGAACTAAACCCACACATAAGGCAGCTGTTTAATCTTAGCCTTACTACAGGATCGTGCCAAGAATGGCGAGCGGCAACTGTGGTCCCACTCCACAAAGGCGGTGCTTCTACAGACCCTGGAAATTACCGCCCCATAAGCTTGACGAGCCTTGTCTGCAAAGCTATGGAGCGGATCATAATGGAACTCATAAATAAAGACATTGGGGACCTACAGACACTGGATCCTACCCAATTTGGCTTTGTCAAGGGCAGATCCTGCCTCTTGAACTTGGTCGACTTTTGAAACAGTCACTAAGGCCATTGATGAGGTAAGGCAGTTCACACAGCCTACCTTGACCTAGCAAAAGCGTTCGACACAATACCCCACTTGGGCATCATAGAAAAGCTCACCAGCTTAGATGTAAACCCATATGTCACAAGATGGGTTGCAAACTGGCTCAAGGACAGAACACACAGGGTTAGAGTTGCTGGTGCCATGTCAGACTCTAAGCCGGTCACGAGTGGTGTCCCACAGGGCTCAGTCCTGGGCCCCCTCTTGTTCGGTATTTATTTTTCTGAAGTGCAGGCAAACATAGGGGGATTGTGGCTGACAAAATTTGCAGATGACTGCAAACTGGGCACCATAATTGACACTCCATCAGACACAGACATCCTCCAGAAAGGTCTCACAGAAATGGATAACTGGTGCCAGAGCCATGGCCTTAAGCTAAATGCCAAAAAATGTATAGTCATACCCTTTGGGAAAAACAAGGTAACCCCTAATTACCACATAGGTGGTAATCCATTAAACACGGAAGAAGTTATCAGGGACCTGGGGACCCAAGTTGACAGTAACCTCTCTTTTGACACTCACATTGCCAAAGTGGTTAGGAAGACCTTCTACATTGCCCACCTGATCATGAAGGGATTCACATCCAGATCAGGAGAGGTCATTGTACCCCTGTACTCTTCACTTATCAGACCAATGATTGAGTACAACGCCCCATTTGGAATGTACCTTACCCGACACCTGCAGCAGTTGGAAATACCCCAAAAGTTCCTCACCAAAAGGATAAAGGGGCTCAAACATATGTCATACGATGCCCGACTGAAGAAACTCCAGCTCTATTCAGTCGCATACCATCTGCTCAGAGGTGATCTGTGCCTGACATACAAGGCCATGTCCAACCCGGAATTAATGGACATGCTCCACCTCAAAAAATCCAAATCCACCAGAGCCACGAGAGCAAGAGACTTAAACCTCAACACGGATATAAATAGGATGTGCTGGAGGGACAGATTCATCACCCAGAGACTCCCTACACTATGGAACAGAATCCCAGTCCATGTGAGGCAGAGCCCCTCACTGACTCTGTTCAAGAGAAATCTTGATGAGTGGATGGGAGATCGTAGGTTTACCCCGGGAATCATCTCTGTATCACTGCTGGACAGAGGCACAGCAAACTAATGGGTATAGTATTCTCATCCTAAGGGGTGGTGAAAGCCACACACACTCTAGCTAGGCTTATAAATGCCCTAGGGCAGATAGCCTAGTATGAACCTATGAACCTATGTAGTTACACAATGTCACTGGAGCAAAGCTCTCACATAAAAGTACTCCTAATGTCAATAAGGTTGTCAGTAGTGCCCATGCTGCACCCATCACGCACAATTCAAAGCAGACATATAGACCAACATATACTGAGGCAATTACATGTAACCTTCCTAAACCACAAAGACCTCCTAGACAAAGTATACATAAGACATACCCTCAGCAGCCCCAAACACACTCTCAAAACAACACCCACATCAATACATAAAACTACATCTCATGGAGCCTCTACCTCTAAGCCCATAAGGCAAGTCTACAGACAATCCAACATTCCAGTTATTGGAGACTCTATCATGAGACACACTGATGTCCCTCTCACCAGGCTGAGTAAGGAAAAAGTTACAGTCAGTTGCTTATCAAGGGCTAGGATCTGCCACATTATGCATGCACTCATGTCATTGGACCACAATTACCAATATGACTAAGTCATAGTCCATGTGGGAGTAAATGACCTGAGATGTACCTTCCTCGACTATATGAAGACAGACATCATAGAGCTCTCAGAATATGTGTCTCAGGCTGGTATGAGCCTAGCAGTAAGCAGCATTTTACCTTCTCCAAGGATAATGCTGTAATACAGCAAGAGGTTCTCTGGTTCGATTCTCGGCTGGGGTGCCTTCTGTGAGGAGTTTGCATGTTCTCCCTGCGTTCGCGTGGGTTTCTTCTGGGTACTCCGGTTTCCTCCCACATTCTAAAGACATGCATCTGGAGCATTTCTCCCCGGGCCTCCGCTGAAAACAGGATCTGTGGAACCTAGTCGGACTTTCCCGGTCAACAAATGTTAAATAAATAAATAAATAAAAAATATGAAAAAAAGATGATGGACTTTAATAATTGGCTTAGTTTCTAGTGTCATTCTAAGGGGGCAAAATATTTTTCAGCATGGAAGGAGATGGTCAAAAGACCACACTGCTTTGCCAGGGATGGTCTGCACTTCTAGGCTTTCAAATATTAGCTAAAACATTGTCTTCTCCCATAGTGCCTTTTTATAGGCAATGCCAAACTGAAAATACTTCTGACATAGCAAATCAAAACCAAGAAAATCTAAAGGTGTCACTGCTCAATGCTAGAAGCCCAAACAAAAAACTCCACTCCGTAGAAACTCTCTTTACTCTAGAGAATGCTGATGTCTGTGCAGTCTCCAAGATGTGGTTTAAAGCCACAGAGAGCACACCAACAGTGCAAGGTTATAATGCCTTCCACACATTTAGACCAGCTACTTTCACAGGCAGGGACTAAAGTTGGAGGTGTCTCTATTTACATCAAAAATAAATATACTTCAATGCTGGTCAAACAGGGCAATGCACTTGAGCTGCTCCATGTTCAAATCACCATTGGAAAATCCAGTACCACTTCCTTGCAAGCTATACGCCCCTCCCTATGACCAAGTAAACCCATACTATGTGTTTAAACTTATTAGAAACACTAACCATCTAACCCAATACCATATTCATGGGTGACTTTAATTACCCCACTATTAACTGGGAATCCTATACAACATCAAATGTACATGCACAGGGATTCCTGGATTTTGTAAACACAAATTCCCTTGACGAGATAGTCAATACACCAACCAGGGGTGCAACCATACTGGATCTGGTCTTCACTAATATGAGAGAGTGCTGCACACCCCTTACTGTAATGCCTTCCTTGATAACATCAGACCACAAAATGGTCCCCTTTGAAATGAAAATAAAACCTGGACCCCTAGCTCAACCGGGAATATTCAGCAACTATTCTAAGGCTAACCTGTTGCTATTAAGGGAAAACCTGGCAAAATGTCAAGCCCCTATAAACCTTGAGAACACTTCTGCCTATGCAGAACTGTTCCAGAAACACTATACAAGCATGCTAATAGCTGCAAAGAGGCAGCTGTATCCACCAGGAAGAAGTACAGAACTAACTCAAAAAAGAAGCCACACTGGTGGAATTACAAAATCAATCAGATGAATAACAGGAGGAAGAAAATCATGGCAAAAATTAGGAGGTGCAGCACCCAGAAAGATAAAAACACTCTCATCAAACTAAACAAACAACTCAGAGGACAAATAAAGTCTACCAAAGCCAAATTTGAGTTAGGTTTGGCCTCCCAGACCAAGGACAACCACAAAGCATTATTTAGCTATGTCTGCAACCTTAAAGGCAATACGCAATTGTGTATGTAGAGTTCATTATAAATGGAGCCACCTTTCCTGAGTCAGAAGATATAACAAACCTCCTGGCTGATAAATTCAGCTCCAACTTTACTCTTCTCTCCCCCTCAACCTTCCCTCAGGAAATATCATTAAATATAACTCATGCTACTATCACTAGGGAACAGGTCCTTAATGCTCTCTCTAAGACCAAGAACACTGCATCAATGGGCCCAGACAGTATCCCAGGATGCCTTCTAAATAGCATGAAACATGACCTATTGTGGCCTCTGGAATTACTATTTAACTGTATCCTACAAACAGGCTTCATGCCTCATGAATGGAGAAAGGCAACAGTCATCCCTCTGCACAAAGGTGGGCCATCTGCAGACCCTGAAAACTACATATCCATAAGTCTCACTAGTCTTATATGTAAAGCCATGGAAAGAATTATCATGGAGATTATCAGTAAAGATGTAGTAAACCTCCAGACACTGGACCCAACCCAGTTTGGTTTCATTAAGGGCAGATCATGCCTATTCAACCTGGTGGACGTCTTTGAGAAGGTCACCAAAGGAATGCATGATGGCAAAATCATTCACATTGCCTACCTTGACCTGGCCAAAGCATTTGACACAATACCCCAGTCTGACATTTTTGACAAACTCAGGAGGATAGGTACAAACCCGTTTATCACCTGGTTGATAGCCAACTGGCTCACAGACAGGACCCAGGAAGTTAGAATTGGGGAGTCCACCTCTACAAAGAGACCAGTCACAAGTAGAGTCCCTCAGGCATCAGTCCTTGGACCACTCCTTTTTGGCATTTGCTTCATAGAAGTCAAGGCCAATGTCAGTGGTCTCTGGCAGACTAAATTTGCAGATGATTGTAAATTAGGAGCTGTCATTGAATCTCACACTGACACAAATGGTCTCCAGGAGGGGCTGACACAGAAAAATAACTGGTGTCAGAGCCATGGGCTAAAACTAAATGCCAAGAAATGCATAATAGTATCCTTTGGGAAGTCATCCATCCCTGGTAACTATCATATCGACAACACACGCTTTACAGTTGAACCAGTAGTCAGGGACTTAGGGACAAACATAGATAGTAACCTAGCCTTTGATCATCACGTGTCTACAGTGGTGAAGAAATCATTCTATGTTGCGCAACCTATAAACAAAGGTATGGCATCTAAGTCCAAGGAAGTCATTGTTCCACTGTATTCGGCATTCATCAGACCTATTATTGAGTACAATGCACCCTTTGGTATGTACCTACCTAGGCATATCCAACAACTGGAATGTCCACAGAGGTTCCTCACTAAAGGAATACAGGCTGTAAGTAATATGTCTTATGCAGAGCCCCTCAAGGCCCTATCCCTGTATTCTGTTTTCTACAGGCTTTTGAGGGGAGATCTATGCCTGGCATACATGGTATTGTCAGACCCCAATCTTATGAACCTCCTGCATATCAACAAAGCAAACTGTAGCAAAATTACTCATTATAAAAACATAAACCTTGCCTGTGATATAAATACGACCTGCTGGAGATATAGGTATGTATCCCAGAGACTACCCTGTCTATGAAACAGGCTCTCCATCCATGTGAAGCAGAGTTCCTCCCTAACCCATTTCAACTACAACTTGGACAATTGGATGGGAAACTGGAAAGTCATCCCTGGTTCAACATCTATGTCTCTAATGTAAACAGGTGACCTGTAAATGGTTCATCTCCCAGGTCCATGCTTACACTTATCAAGTGTATTAGAACTTGTTAGAGATTTGGGATGCATGGCTAGGCTTATAAAGGCCCTTGTGATCATTAGCCTAGTAAACACCTATGAACCTGTAAAAAATATTCAGTGTTGGTACTGTGACAAAGGGACATACTGCCAATAATCTTGAATTTTGTAAATAACTGTGTCATTTGTGAATGTCAACATGAGTTATATAAGATGCTTGTGTTACAACTGTATAATTTTATTTATTTATTTTATTTTATTTTACATTTGTTGACTAGGCCAGTCTAACTGGATATATGCCCATTTTCAGTAGAGGCCTGGGGAGAAAAGCTCCACATAAAAGACAAGAACAAACAGAACATTACAACTTCAGTTACAGATCACTTGTCAGACAAAACAAGTGTTACATGGTAACGTAGCATTCATGACAGCTAAAAGTAAAACAAAATAGAAAATTCCTTTTTTTTTTTTTTATTAACCAAACAATAGTAAAAGAAAAGATTATTCAGAAGGATGTGGGAGTTTCCCAAATCAAAGTTATAAATATGGCACAGGAGAACAGAATAGTTATAAACAAGACTGGGAGAATTAGTTAAGGGCAGTAACTCATCTATAAGGCAGTGACATGTCCATACAGTCTTTCCTGGGTACAATAAGTCCAACTTAGAAGGTAGTGGTCTTAAAGTAGCTATAAAGTGAGTAGTAAATTGGTGCTATAACCTAGGATAACAGGAATAGAAATCTTAGTTAGGGTTAGTACAAGGACATAGCCAGTGGGTTCTAATGTATAATTAGAGTTTCTTTTTGAATAATGCAGTTGATGAAAGAGATGTGAGTTCACCAGGAAGCAGGTTCCAGCTTTTCCCCACAGTTTTAGAGAAAAGGGAATCTCTTGCTTTATTGTTGGATTTGTGTCTAGATACAAGTAGTTTATTTGCTGAGAATATGTTTGCAAGATTTTTATATGGGCCGATTAGACTCATGAGAATTGGTGTATTACCTGGATGATAAAAGGTTTTATGGGCAATAATCAGTTGGTGGAATAGAATTTGATTATGCAGTTCTAGCCAACCCAGTTGTTTCAGATTTTGGCAGTGGTGGGTTCTGAAAGAGGAGCCGGTAGCAAATCTGGCAATGTTATTGTAGGAGATTGCCAGCTTGTTGTGGCTGCTTTTAGACAGATTCATGAATATAGGAGAGGCATAAAAGAGAGTTGAGATAAGGTGGGCAATAGTAGTTCTAGCTATGGGAGTAAGGAAGGGTTTAATTTTATAAAGGGAGCCTAGTTTTCGGTTAACTGATTTTATTGTGGTGTTGATATGAGTATCATAGTTAAGGTTGTGGTCAATAGTTACTCCTAAGAGTTTGGTGGTAGTGTCAGGAGATATAACTGTGCCATTTTTAGATTTGATAATGAAGTCAATTCGGGTGGACTTTTGTGTAGGAGTAAAGAGCAATAGTTTAGTCTTTTTAGGGTTAAGGAGGAGACAATGCTGTAAAAAACATTTTTGTACTAACTCAAAGAGATTTTGGGTGAGGGACAGCAGTTCAGATGGACCTGTAGCTGAGGATATTAATGTGGTGTCGTCTGCGTATTGTATGGATGTAGCTTGGGGGATACTAATAGACACTGTTTATAAAGATGGAAAATAGAAGAGGGCCCAAAATAGAAGCTTAGTGTATACCAAGGGTGACAGGAAGGTGGGAGGATGGACTGTTATCCCAAAGCACTGCCTGTTGCCTGTTATCTAAGTAGGACTTGAACCACTGTAGTGCTTGAGTATCAAGTGAGAGGGACTTAAGAATATTCAACAGTAATTGATGGTTAACCATGTTGAATGCTTTTGAGAGATCAATAAAGATTGCAGAGGACAGGGTGTTATTGTAACTGTTTTTGTTAATGTGGTCAGAAAATGATAGGGGGCAGTAGTGGTGCTATGGAAAGGTCTAAACCCATGCTGAGGGCTAGCTAATATGCTGTTTTGGAGAAGGTGGTGTAACAGTTGATGATGGATGCATTTTTCCATGATTTTAGCTATGGGAGAGAGTAGAGCAATTGGACGAAAGTTAGAAAGTTCTGTTGAATTGCCATCTTTGTGTAGGGGTATTATATGGGAGACTTTCTAGATGGATGAGACAATACCTTCTGTTATGGTTCTATTTATTAGGATTGAGATAGAGTAAGCAATAACTTTAGCTGCTATTTGCAGTTATTTAGCAGGTAAGAGGTCAGCAGTGGAGGTAGAAGGTTTGAGTTTTTGAAGGAGGGTACAGATGAGCGATGTCAGCACAGGTTGTAGTTGAAAAGAAGGTGGTGAGTTAGTTGAGGAGGAGGGCAGAGTAGAGGATAGAGGAGGTAGAAAGTTAGCAAATGACTGGATGGCTTTAATAAAGAAGATATTAAAGGTATCAGCAATTTGTTTGGGAGTCTCTTGGGCAATTCCTGATGGGGTTGGTGTCTTAGAGTTGCCTGGATAAAAGAGTCTATTGATACCTGACCAGAATTTCTGTAGTCATTGTTGATTGGTCTGTTGAAGTTGAAAGTAGATTTTTTTTTATCCAATAGCATTGATGCTTTAGTAGAATTTCTAAGCTGTTTAAATTTTAAATGATCAGATGGGTCTTTAGAATTACACCATTTGGCCCAAAATGTGTTTCTTAGTAGTATTCTTTGCTTAGTTTCCTTTGTAAGCCATGGAGCAGTTTTGGTACTGTTCCTAAGAGTACAAAAAGGGACATGGTACTCCAAGATTTCCAGGAACTTATAATTGAAGTATGCCACTGCTTCCTCTAGCTGGAGGTGTTTTAAGGGTGACTAATTGCACACACTATGTTCATTTTGGAAGCATTCAGGGTTAAAATATTTATTGGAGTGAGTAGTTCTAAAAGTTGAATGGTAGGGAATATTACTCTTTTGTCGAATTATATAAGTTTGTGAGTGATCACTAATGGAGTCTGGCAGGATGCCTGCCATATATGTTGGGGACTGAGTATTTATTTGAATCCGATCTAGGGTGCTTTCTTTATTGGTAGGCTTATGGATTCGAGTGGGTGAGGTGATAGTTTGGGAGAAGCCATGTAGGTTTATATGGTTAGTTGGGTTATCAGTATTACAGGTATTCCAGTCTATATTAAAGTTACCTAGCAGTATGGTTTCTTGTGGATAGTTAGTGGAAAGCCAGCTAAGGATATTTTCTATGGAGGTGATGTTATTACCTGGAGGAAGATATGAGCATATAATGTAGATGGACTTACAAGTATTTAGTTGTAGCTTAGTGATAAGAATTTCAGTATTGGTATCAGATGGTGGGTAGGTTTCTAGTAGAGTAATTTGGAGCCCTGCTTTATATATTAAGGCTACGCCCCCACCCTTGTTGTTAAGGCGATCCACTCTTAAAATACTATATCCTGGAGGGGTGATTTCATAGACTTGGTTTGCTGGTTTTAACTATGTTTCAGTTAGGCATAGGATGTCAAAGTCATGTACATCCAGTAGAGCATGAAGGTGAGTCATTTTATTATTTACACTTCGTATATTTAGATGAGCTATGAAGAGGAAGTTAGGAGGCCTTGTAAGAGTGTGAAAGGAAGAGGGTGAAGGTCTAACTGGGTTAGCAGGACTATTATTGGTAGGGCCAGGATTGGGATGAATTTCACCATCCAGTAGGAGGTGTAGGTGTAGTCTATATGTGTGAATTAGAGAAAGATTCAATATGTTATGGGTTCTCTGGACTTGGTAGCATTTATAGATAATATGGATAACTCTATGATACTTTGGGCATAGAGAGTTGGATGTAGATGTTATGTTGATGTGTTTAAGGGTGGCTGATAAAGCTAGTAGGGATGATTGTTTAGAGGGCTGGTGGAAATTAAAGTAGCAAAGATGTTCATAGGCAGTTAGAATATAGGAAAGGAAAAGGAATGGAAGAATTGAGAACAGGAGTAGGGGTTTGAGGTAAGTTGATATGGGTAAAATAGGCATTGTGATGAAGAAGTTGAAGGTAGAGTGAATAGGTGAAGTATGTAATGAAATCGGAGGAGTGATGTAGTATCATGGGAATACCTTTAATGAGATGTGGGTTGGGATTGGATATTGGGGATGTGGGAGTGGCTAGAGAGGTATAAGGCTAGAAGCACTGGGGTGGGTGGGAATTGGGGGTAGGGTAGGGGAGCGGAGTGAGCCCGTAGGGTGAACAGAGCGGGTAGAGCCAAGACAGAAAAGAAGTAGGCAGGTAGTGAGGAAAGCAATCAATGAAAGTGGAAGGTAGTTTCAAAGTGGGGTATGCAAGGAGGTAAGGACTTACTAGTAATGAAGAGGGTGAGATGAATAAAGAGTAACACAGAGAGTATGGATGGGTAAAGGTGGAATAAGACACAGGTAAAGTACCTGGTTAAAAACTTAGTTTCTAAGAAGCAGTAGAGCTGCTAGGTAATGGAGGTCTTATGCTGCCCTCTAGTGGTCAATCCCT